>NC_048584.1:30866514-30911514 GCF_013265735.2 Oncorhynchus mykiss | reverse complement strand
CATAGGTACACTTCAACTATGACAGACAAAATGAGAAAAAAAAAATCAGAAAATCACATTGTAGGATTTTTAATGAATTTATTTGCAAATTATGGTGGAAAATAAGTATTTGGTCAATAACAAAAGTTTATCTCAATACTTTGTTATATACCCTTTGTTGACAGAGGTCAAACGTTTTCTGTCCACTTTTTTGCCCCACTGTACATCACCCATGTCACACCCTGACCTAACCAAAATAACAAAGAAAACTAAGAATACCAAGGTCAGAGTGTGACAAGATGCTGCCGTTTTTTGGGGCCGGTGCTTTTTTGGGGACCGTGCACTATATATCTGTCCGCTAATACTAGTAAAGGCCCAGTGCACTATTTTCGTGATATTATTATTATTATATATTTTTTTTAATAAATTATTTTCCTATTAATATTTGTTTTAAAAAATGATGGGGATGCTGAAGCACCCTCCCCGCCCCTACTATGTTCTTTATAGAACCATTCTCCACAAAGGTTTTATGAAGAACCATACAAAAAATCCTTCAATATAGCTCCAAAAAGGGTTGTAACCATAGCAGAATGCTTTTTGGGTGCTAAATACAGCCCTTTTTTATCGTTCATTATAGAACCTTAGTAATCTGTTATTTATAACACTATACAGGTTCCATTTAGAACCTTATGAGCATGGGTCATTATAGAACCTTTAAAAAAAAATCCATACTGCATAGCACCAAAAAGGGTTCTGCTGTGGTTACAAGTCAAATAACCCTTATGTGGGACTATATAGAACCATTTGTTTTTAGTGTGTAGAGGAAACAGCTGCCTGGGTTCAAATACTATTTGAAATAATTTGAATATAATTTGAGCCCAAGACATAGCCATTCCCCTGTCTTTATACCCCACCTTCATTTTTGTCTCAAGGTTGATTGACCATTAGTGTGGTGGTGTGGTGGTTTTGCTCTGACTGCAAAACCCTGTAAGGCTGTCTAACCATGTCTCCAAATGGGTCCAGGAGGATCCCTTCAGTCTGAAGAGCCTTTGAGGTTTTGAGACTGTTTATGTATTCAGTCAAGGTCTTGTCACCTTCAAATACATGTGGTGGATGAGCATGGACTTGGAACCTCATGAATATGTACTGGTTGGTGGGAATCTGGGACTGTGCCTGAGAGCGCTTGATCCAAGGCCCTTGGTATAAGCAGCAACAAACATAACCCATGTTGTGCTAATTGTCTGTTTATTTGCAAGTAGAATTGATAGCTGACTTACTTTACTTTGATTTTATAACATAGCAAACAATATATTTATTCAGCTCTCTCCTTGCTCTCTCTCCTCTCCCACTACTCTCCTCCTTCTTTCTTCTCCTCCTCTCCTCCTCTTCCCCTTGCTCTCCTCTGCATCCCTCTCTCTGCTCTCCTCCCCCTGCTCTCCTCCCCCTACTCTCCTCTCCTTCGCATCTCCCTCTTTCCTCTCCCCCTCTCTCCTCCCCATCACCCTCTCTCCTCCCCTCTACTCTCCCCCCTCCCCATCCCCCTCTCTCCTCACCTCCCCTTGCTCTCCTGCCACCCCCCCTCCCCATCCCCCTCTCTCCTCACCTCCCCTTGCACTCCTGCCACCTCTCCCCCCTCCCCATCCCCCTCTCTCCTCACCTCCCCTTGCTCTCCTGCCACCTCTCCCCCCTCCCCATCCCCCTCTCTCCTCACCTCCCCTTGCTCTCCTGCCACCTCTCCCCCCTCCCCATCCCCCTCTCTCCTCACCTCCCCTTGCTCTCCTGCCATCTCCCCCCCCCCCCCCCTCTCCTTTCCTCCTCCCAGATGCGACCATCCTGAGTTATGACGGCAGTAAGTTCATGAAGATCCAGTTGCCGGTGGTGATGCACACAGAAGCGGAAGACGTGTCGCTACGGTTCCGTTCTCAACGGGCATATGGTGTGCTGATGGCCACAACGTCACGTGACAGCGCCGACACGCTGCGCCTGGAGCTGGAGACTGGCCGTGTCCGCCTGACGGTCAACCTAGGTAATGCCACACGGTGTAGCCGCACGCCACACAGTTACAACAAAACTCACATGGTGCACATAGCCTATGACATGACCACAACAGACACATAGCTGAAGATGACTCACATAGGTTCATGACTCACATAGGTTCATGACTCACAAAGGTTCATGACTCACATAGGTTCATGACTCACATATGTTCATGACTCACATAGGTTCATGACTCACAAACTTTATATAACATTTAGCAACCTCGTCATCCTGAAAACAGACAGACATTTTCTCTAATTTACATCTATGTTAGACTCACTCTCTATCATCTTAGCTATGGATATGCTGATGATATATATGATGTGCTGTATGTTATGTTGAATAGAAGGGGATGGTATAGAACCCTTCAGTGGCCAGAGTCTGCGGCTCTCCGCTCACTGCCAAATGAGCACGCTGTCGTTTTGGCCCAGCAGGGAATGCTCTCTGTCCTACCTCACCCCTACCCCACCCTACCCCCAAGTGACTGTGCAGTGAAGGCATACATTGTTAGTATGTCTATGTGATCCCGGTGGGAATTGAACCTATGACCTTGGCATTGCTATAGCCAAGACCATTAGCCAAATATAAGCCATACCTCCCATTAGCACCAAAAGCCAAATATACTGTCAACCCCATACCTGTTATTAATCCTATTGGCTGGCTCTGGCCACTGTTTTGTATGGAACCTTAATTCCATTATAGCCTTGGAACCTAATTACTGATACCTTCTCTGCCCCGTTGAGGTCCCCTCTGACTATACTTACTTTACTTAGAGTTTTAGCTCCTGGTGGAGAAAAGCCCTCAGCCTTCTACACTCACAGGTCTTTGCTCTGTAACAGTGGTAAGAGTGGTGTCTAATATCTAGTAGTGTCCCTCCCATAGAATTAATTAGACCTGACCAAAATGGCTGCCATTATCAGCACATTCTAGAGCTCCGCAGGTCTTTGACATCACCCACTCTATTGTATTACATGCTGACTTGCAGCTCTTCCTCAGCAGTGAAACATAAATGTGAAGTAGCAAAGCTAATCAATAGACAATAAGTAGATGAATACAAATAAAAAGTGCACAACATTCGGTAAAAAAGACATGGTCATAAAAATAGTTAATAAAAGAGAACAAGGTCAGACTGTTGACTGACCGAGCTTTCCCAGAGTTCAATTACATTTTAGTAATTTAGCAGACAATCTTATCCAGAGCGACTTGCATGAGCAATAACGGTTAAGTGCATTGCTCAAGGGCACATTGGCAGTATTTTCACCCTAGTCAGCTTGGGGATACGAACCAGTGACATTTTGGTTACTGGCCCAATGCTCTTCACAAGCTGGGCTACCTGCCTAGGACAAGGCTCCAGCCGGCTGTTTATGTGAGGCTGAGCGGAGCTCATAGACTGATGAAAGTGCAAAAACAAACAATCGAGAGATATAACTTCTGATATTAATATTTATTGTTGTATAATACTCTTTGCCTTTTGTCTGCATGCCTAGTTCTCAGCGTGCTAGAGATAGTGTGTGTGTGTGTGCGTGTGTGTTTGTGTGTCTATTTGCTCTCCTCATGGAGCAACGGAGAGAATCCGCCTCTGGAAATGTTAGATATCTCCCAAACCGGGCATGGCTGTGGGAAATGATAGCCATCTATTTCTCCTTTCCGCCAGTTAAACAGAAATGGGCTCTCTAAACAGAGGCGTTTAGCAGTGCATGCAAAGCAGAGGGCATGGGATTGGCAGAACTTTCTGTCTGTCAGTCGACCACAGGGAAGCCTGTTGCCGTGGCACCCAGGGCGACAGCGCCTCACACTGACAGAGGGCTGACAACCCACATCACCACGGTTACAGAGCTGACAACCCACATTGCCTCGGTTACCATAGATGTCTTCTGAAATCTGATCTGATGATGACAGCCAAGATGTTTTTGTTTACATTTTCTTTTTTGAATTATTTTGGACAGATTTTAATACTTTCTTCGCTTGGTTTCACTTGCCCTTAGATCACTAGGTCTCCCTCCTCCCTCGGTCTTCTTTCTCTCCCCTCTCCTCCCTCACTTCTCCCTTTCTTTGAAAAGCAGAGCATTTCCTGTGCGGGCTGGCTGGCGTTGGTCTTTGGCTGTTTGCGACCACTTTTCTGCTGTGGTTGACGACACACGACTGGCAGGGCCACTTGGGTATAATGTCTGGGTCTGGATCCGGTCAGCTCTCTCTTCTCACAGCACAACACTGACTCACTGTATATAGTCAGAGAAAGAGAGAGGCTGGATAGCAGCATCAATATGTAGTTGTTTAGAAATAGTGGCAGTATTAGTATACTAGTAGTAGTAGGTAGTACAAGTATTAGTTGTAGGTCCACATGGTAGTGCTAGTAGTAGTAGTTGTAGTAGTAGTAGTAGTAGTAGTAGTAGTCGTCGTCGTAGGTCCACATAATAATAATAATAGTAGTAGTAGTAGTAGTAGTAGTAGTAGTAGTTGTTGTTGTTGTTGTTGTAGGTCCATATAATAATAGTAGTAGTAGTAGTAGTAGTAGTAGTAGTAGTAGTAGTAGTAGTAGTAGTAGTAGTAGTTGTTGTTGTTGTAGTTGTTGTAGGTCCATATAATAAAATAGTAGTAGTAGTAGTAGTAGTAGTAGAAGTAGTAGTAGTAGTAGTAGTAGTTGTTGTTGTTGTAGTTGTTGTAGGTCCATATAATAAAATATTATTAGTAGTAGTAGTAGTAGTAGAAGTAGTAGTAGTAGTAGTAGTAGTAGTAGTTGTTGTTGTTGTTGTTGTTGTAGGTCCATATAATAATAGTAGTAGTAGTAGTAGTAGTAGTAGTAGTAGTAGTAGTAGTAGTTGTTGTTGTTGTTGTTGTAGGTCCATATAATAATAGTAGTAGTAGTAGTAGTAGTAGTAGTAGTAGTAGTAGTAGTAGTAGTAGTAGTAGTTGTTGTTGTTGTAGTTGTTGTAGGTCCATATAATAAAATAGTAGTAGTAGTAGTAGTAGTAGTAGAAGTAGTAGTAGTAGTAGTAGTAGTTGTTGTTGTTGTAGTTGTTGTAGGTCCATATAATAAAATATTATTAGTAGTAGTAGTAGTAGTAGAAGTAGTAGTAGTAGTAGTAGTAGTAGTAGTAGTAGTAGTAGTAGTAGTAGTAGAAGTAGTAGTAGTAGTAGTAGTAGTTGTTGTTGTTGTAGTTGTTGTAGGTCCATATAATAAAATATTATTATTAGTAGTAGTAGTAGTAGTAGTAGTAGTAGTAGTAGTAGTAGTAGTAGTAGTAGTAGTAGTTGGTAACATTTGAAATCATTACAGGTAATAGCTTTCTAATAGTGGTAAAGGTGTTCTGTGAGAAGAGCCTCTGTCACCAATGGCATCGTGCCTGACATTCAGTATGAATCCTTTGAATTGGTTAAAAAAGGACACTGGACAGTGGTCAGATTGAGGCATGGTGTCTTTGAATGCCCGATCCTACGTCTATAAGATGTTAGACCACCCATCATCGCTACCAAGTGGCCCAGCTCGACCATGACCATGTTCTGATGCTCTCTTGTTGCAGATCTCATAGGAAAAAACATATCCACCTCCTCTGTCAAGGAGACCATTTTATTTGGGACTTTTATGAGGAAATGTTTAATTAAAAGATTAATAATGTTTTGTTACTTTTCAGTAGAAATACATTTTTAATCTACAAATCATTAACACTAAATATTGAAACTTTGATTGAGTGATAAAGGTTGGACAGTCAAGGCCTTCCTGTTCAGCACACACAATACAAGAACCTAAAAAAATATAGCACTGTGAAAGGCCCTTTACTGACATAAACAACTATTTAACTAACTCATTTGATTGGCACTGTGAAGTAGTAGTTGCCATGCTCTTCCTACCACACCCCATCAACTTTTACATTGAGTCAGGTGTGGAGGAGGAGAGGGCCGTGGTAGAGAGCATCATGGTGTGGTCCGTGGGTCCGTGTGTCGTCCCCAGAGGGGTGGGAAGTTTTAATATTGTCTGCAGCTGTCACAGTGAAGGATTTGACATCTCATCTGTTCTCCCCCATCTAGACTGTATCAAGATTAACTGTACTGCCAGTAAGTAAAGACTGCTCATATTTAATACTCTACCTCCTTTGTTAATACTATTTTACTGCTACTCTTTCATCTCTATTCACAATGTTGTTTACTCATGAATGTAGATCCCTCTTTAAACAAACTACACCTTTATAGGCCTTATTTGTTTTTTATTTAACCTTTATTTAATTAAAAAAGGTTTATGAAGGTTTTATTAAGCCTTATATTTTGATG
Organism: Oncorhynchus mykiss; assembly: GCF_013265735.2. Classification (NCBI taxonomy): domain Eukaryota; kingdom Metazoa; phylum Chordata; class Actinopteri; order Salmoniformes; family Salmonidae; genus Oncorhynchus; species Oncorhynchus mykiss. Next base: position 30,905,232 of record NC_048584.1, on the reverse strand, counting down.
TTTGTTTAAATTGTGACCTGAATGTATGTGATCTAAATGTGTGTGCCAGAAAGTAGACTATTTAGGTACAAGATATGTAGATGTCATATGTTTTGCATTATGATTTCAGACCAATTTGACAAAGATGTGCAATATTCCTTCTTTTTTTCCCCAACAGCTAATGGTGAAAAAAATCACATTGCCATTATGATTCCAATCAATTTCCTATACCTTGGATATACATATTATGTATGATATAGACCAGTACAGACCAGTAAAAAGCATACAGACCATTTCATGGGAGATAATGGACTGTGCATTATAGTATGTTCTGGGCCTCAGTCAGGCAGTGTGAATCTGCATCTGCTGTCCTACAGAAAACAAACTGCTGGAGAAGGGGTGGGAGAAGCCAGAGGATGCATGGAGGGATAGAGGAAGGAGAGGGAGAAGCCAGCGGATACATGGAGGGATAGAGGAAGGAGAGGGAGGGAGAAGGCAGAGGATGCATGGAGGGATAGAGGAAGGAGAGGGAGGGAGAAGGCAGAGGATGCATGGAGGGATAGAGGAAGGAGAGGGAGGGAGAAGGCAGAGGATACATGGAGGGATAGAGGAAGGAGAGGGAGGGAGAAGGCAGAGGATACATGGAGGGATAGAGGAAGGAGAGGGAGGGAGAAGGCAGAGGATGCATGGAGGGATAGAGGAAGGAGAGGGAGGGAGAAGTCAGAGGATGCATGTAGGGATACAGGAAGGAGAGGGAGGGATGGGTTGGAATTAATGAGGAGCCCCCAACATGGCAGTCAACAGTGATTTTTCACACTCTGTTGTCTCTAATTACCAGCCTTGATGACGCTCCTAAATTCAAACAGACTGATATAAAACGCATGCTTGGAAACAGAGGTATTTTAGCCACGGATGATTTCCCCCTGTTCCCTTGTTTTCAATCTTTTTTTTTTTTTTACCTTTCTCTCCATTCTTCATTCTCTTCTTGTATTTTATTTTCACCTTTCTCTCTGTTCGTCATTCTCTTCTTTTCTTTCTTTCTTCCCTCAGTCTATCTTGGCGCCTGGTAAATTGATGAGGCTTTTCAAAGCGAAGAGGAAATACGGAGTGTGATTTTATTATTCTCATTAACCTGCCTCACAGAGCAGAGAGAAAGGGATGGAGAGAGTAGGACTGCCAGGAGGGAAGGAGGGAGGGAGGGAAGGAAGGAATAAGGGATGTAGTGGAATGGAGCGAGGTGAGAGGGAGGTAGGGATGGAGAAATGGATAGGGTAGGGAAAGAGAGAATAGGACTGCTAGGAAAGAGGGTGGGAGGGACAGAGAAAGAGAGAGAAGGGGGGTGTGGAGCTACAGAGGCTACATTGCAATACTTTAGGAGGAAACTTGTCCTTGTCCTTGTATTTATAATTCAGGGACATTGATGAATTAATGATGGAAGAAGAGTCCTCAAGAGTCAGAAAAGATGAGCCGTTCTTTCCTGTGCTCCGTACTGCCTGATGCATACAATACACACTAGATCTCTAGGGTTTACCTTCACTTCCATCACACTGACTCTCCTCCACTGTTATGGAGAAACACACTCGCAACAACATAACATAGTAAGTTCTGTCTCCTCCATCCAGATTGTCTTCATCCATTCTGCATCCAGTCCTCTTAGTCTGGCTGGAGGTACGGCTGAGTCACACGAACGGATGCAATATTTGATAGGGTACATTTGAATTTATATCTGGAGGCTGGTTTCATAGCAAGGTCTGTGTATAGGAGCATCAAAAATAATTCACATTATAAATGGTTTGCAACAACAGTTAGGCTATTCTATAGCATTACCCGTGAATTCCAATGGTGATTTATAATACCTATTTCTATGCTAAATAGCATTTAATGCAACTAAGAATTCTGCATGCATTTTGTACATTGTGTATGCAAATTGATTGTAAACATTCCAACATTCCATACACTCTCCATCCTTAAGCACAGTGCTAATTTGTGGAATCACAACTACAGTATAATCTCTGCAAACATTGAACATCAAACACACCTGTAGTGCCTTCCACACATGTGTATTCTTGTACATACCAATACATTCCCATCACCAAACAAATCTGTCCGTAGATTGTCTTTCTTTCAAATACAGCACGTGGATCTAGTGCCATGTCTCTGTGTAGGTAGCTAATCTAAAAAAAAAAATGTCACATACTTACACAAAAGCAGAAAAGGAAATGGGTAGTGGAGATATATTCTTTAGTAAATCATTTTTTTGATGCATTTAAAGCGACAATCAGCAGTTGTTACATCCATTTTTGGTCTTATAAATGAATGATATATTTATCCATTGATTCTTGAAAAATATAACTTATAAATGACTCATGAGCTTAGTTCAAATGTTGCACCCCATCAGAACCCAAAGTATAAACTTGTTTTACTCCAATGTTTGTTAACAAAGTAAATGTAAACAAACACACTTCAAAACATGGTTAAAACTATAGTCTATAATTGTGGATGGTCAGTCTTTGCATCCATAGCTGTGTCTATGAGTCTATGAATTGGAGAGTGGTTACATTTCGCCAGCTTTTTACCAAAACAGGGGCGGGGATGGATTGTTATTGTTTCAGCTGCTGATGGCCGCTTTAAAGTTCTTGTTCTCTCTCTCTCTCTCTCTCTCTCTCTCTCTCTCTCTCTCTCTCTCTCTCTCTCTCTCTCTCTCATTGATGCACACATATTTCCTAGTGTTTGTTTTGTGTAGCTAGAACAGAAGGGTTGTATGGTTATGTGATAAAAACAACTGTTTGCTGCTTTATAAGTAAACATACTTTGATTCAAAACTGTAAGTCTGTGTTTACACAGGCAGTTCTATTCTGATCTTTTGCCCAATTATTTGTCTTTTCAACAATCAAATCAATTATTTTACCAATCATTTGGCAAAATATCATAATTGTGCTGCCTGTGTAAACGCAGCCTGAGGCACTTAGATCAAATGATCTCCACCTGAATAGCAAGAGTCACTGAAGCTCGTTTGGCACGACCACTGTTGACTGGCACGTTGACTTCAGAAATAAACCATGCGTGTCTGTGTTTGGCACACATTATTCAGAAATGATGTGAGACATGACTGTGTGATGCCAGCGTTTGGGAATGCACGAATGGAAGTAGATATTCATCCTCAATAATAAAATAAAGAAAAAGGTGAAGGAGAGAATGAGGCTCCTTGCGTCGACTCAGACCTAGCCTAATTGGGTCTGAGGAAAATGTTTCATTTCCATTCCTGAAAAGAAAAGCACCAAACACCAATGCAGCTTTACAACTCTGTTCTAGCTACATACAGTTACCATCTTCTACTTGGATAGAGTAACCGTTCCACTTCCAAGGATTGTTTTTCCATTTTTTACCAGGTCATTCTTTTTTCACTCCTTATTATTTTTTAAACCACTTCATTATTTATTGCGTTAATTAGTGTTGTCAGTTTGCGGCATCTTGGTTCAGCTTTGTGGAAGAATGACATGTTCAGAACAGACTCAAAGAAAAAACACACACAGCACAGACTCAAAAAACACATCACTGTCAATTAGGGGTCTTCGGCTCCCTTCCCTCAGGCGTCCTCAGCTCTGCCCGAAGAAACCGCTGCCACTTCAACTTAAACACTGTTAACATGCACTGACTGACGACAAGCTAAAAATACACACACACACACACACACAGATTGGCTTTTTTTGTTTGGTTCGTGTTTAGTTGTTGTAGTATTGATTTGTTACAACTTGGTATCTGTAGGATGATGTAATCATCAGTAACTTAGCAGAAGCTGATAATAATGTTGGTTCTTTCCTAAAAACAGTTCTGAGGCTGTAAGAACATAATAACTATGTGAATAAATAAGCAAGAATACCTTATTAAACTCACTAAAACAAAAGACAATCTCTGTAAATGCAACATAAATATTATTTAAACCTGTCATAAAAAACTCACTGGTTGACTGTTCAATTAGTGTTTTCCGTGTCTCTGTATAAGTACGTGTGTTTGTCTTTCTGTGTGTGTGTGTGTGTGTGTGAGTGTGTGTGTGTGTGTGTGTGTGTGTGTGTGTGTGAGTGTGCGTGCGTGTGCGTGTGTGTGCATGCGTGCATTCGTGCGTGTGTGTGCGTTCGTGCGTGTGTGTGTGTGCGCGTGGAGAGCAAATTAAATGCAGTCTGGTTTCCTTCCATGGAGATGTGACCCATATGACCTCCAGGTCTCTCTTAACCTGTCTAGCGGAACCCCCCCCCCCCCCCCCCAACAGCCAGTGAAAGGTCACCACCAAGCCACAGAAAAACAGCAATTTTTTCCAGCCAAAGAGAGGAGTCACAAAAAGCAGAAATAGAGATAAAATTAATTACTAACCTTTGATGATCTTCATCAGATGACACTCATAGGACTTCATGTTACACAATACATGTATGTTTTGTTTGATAAAGTTCATATTTATATAAAAAAATCAGAGTTTACTTGGGGTGTTACGTTCAGTAGTTCTAAAACATTCAGTGATATTGCAGAGAGCCACATCAATTGACAGAAATACTCATAATAAACATTGATAAAGACACGACAATATTATACATGGAACTTTGGATAAACTTCTCCTTAATGCAACCGCTGTGCCAGATGTTTTACTTTCCAGAGAAAGCAAACCATGCAATAATCTGAGTACTGCCTTTAGACAACAAAGCAGCCAAAAAGATACCCACCATATTGGGTAGTCAACATTACTCAGAAATAGCATTTTAAATATTCACTTACCTTTGATGATCTTCATCAGAATACCCTCCCAGGAATCCCAATTCCACCATAAATATTTGATTTGTTCAATAATGTCCATCAGTTATGTCCAAATATCTTCTTTTGTTAGGGCGTTTGGTAAACAAATCCAAAAGGGCGTTCAGGTCGTGCCGATCGTCGGAGGAAAAGTTCAAAAAGTTCCGTTACAGCCCGTAGAAACATGCCAAACTAAGTATGGAATCCATCTGTATCAATCTTTAATCTGCCATATGAGTTCTGTTATACTCACAGACATCATTCAAACAGTTTTAGAAACTTCAGAGTGTTTTCTATCCCAATTTACTAATTACGGCTGAGTAGCAGGCAGCTTAATTTGGGCACGTTTTTCATCCAAAGAAAGAAGTTAATTTCCGTTACACTTTACTTTGAAAAGCACTCGTGCACCACCATTCTCTTTCACACACACACTCACACACACACACACACACACACACACACACACACACACACACACACACACACACACACACACTAGGGTAGAATACTGTCCCGGTATTTAAAAAATGTTCCATCCCGAGAATAAATCCCCTTTCTCCCGGGTAACCTGGTATTTCCCACCGAAACCGCAAGTGTCATTCGAAAGCATTATAAAGCATTATAAAGCATTATAAATCATATAAAGATTTCTGGATTTGTTTAGAGCTTTGATCAGCATGAACATTCTACCTGATGCTGCCTGAGCCTGATGAGGCATATATTAAATACATTTAATGAGCCCATGCCCAAAAAAGCCCAAATTATTGTGTCGTTATCCAAATACATGATATAAGCTACTGCACATTACACGGGACAGAAAAACATGAAAGCCCATAGATGTAGCTAGCTACAGTGCCTTGCGAAAGTATTCGGCCCCCTTGAACTTTGCAACCTTTTGCCACATTTCAGGCTTCAAACATAAAGATATAAAACTGTATTTTTTTGTGAAGAATCAACAACAAGTGGGACACAATCATGAAGTGGAACGACATTTATTGGATATTTCAAACTTTTTTAACAAATCAAAAACTGAAAAAGTGGGCGTACAAAATTATTCAACCCCTTTACTTTCAGTGCAGCAAACTCTCTCCAGAAGTTCAGTGAGGATCTCTGAATGATCCAATGTTGACCTAAATGACTAATGATGATAAATACAATCCACCTGTGTGTAATCAAGTCTCTGTATAATTGCACCTGCACTGTGATAGTCTCAGAGGTCCGTTAAAAGCGCAGAGAGCATCATGAAGAACAAGGAACACACCAGGCAGGTCTGAGATACTGTTGTGAAGAAGTTTAAAGCCGGATTTGGATACAAAAAGATTTCCCAAGCTTTAAACATCCCAAGGAGCACTGTGCAAGTGATAATATTGACATGGAAGGAGTATCAGACCACTGCAAATCTACCAAGACCTGGCCGTCCCTCTAAACTTTCAGCTCATACAAGGAGAAGACTGATCAGAGATGCAGCCAAGAGGCCCATGATCACTCTGGATGAACTGCAGAGATCTACAACTGAGGTGGGAGACTCTGTCCATAGGACAACAATCAGTCGTATATTGCACAAATCTGGCCTTTATGGAAGAGTGGCAAGAAGAAAGCCATTTCTTAAAGATATCCATAAAAAGTGTTGTTTAAAGTTTGCCACAAGCCACCTGGGAGACACACCAAACATGTGGAAGAAGGTGCTCTGGTCAGATGAAACCAAAATTGAACTTTTTGGCAACAATGCAAGACGTTATGTTTGGCGTAAAAGCAACACAGCTCATCACCCTGAACACACCATCCCCACTGTCAAACATGGTGGTGGCAGCATCATGGTTTGGGCCTGCTTTTATTCAGCAGGGACAGGGAAGATGGTTAAAATTGATGGGAAGATGGATGGAGTCAAATACAGGACCATTCTGGAAGAAAACCTGATGGAGTCTGCAAAAGACCTGAGACTGGGACGGAGATTTGTCTTCCAACAAGACAATGATCCAAAACATAAAGCAAAATCTACAATGGAATGGTTCAAAAATAAACATATCCAGGTGTTAGAATGGCTGAATAATTTTGCACGCCCAATTTTTCAGTTTTTGATTTGTTAAAAAAGTTGAAATATCCAATAAATGTCGTTCCACTTCATGATTGTGTCCCACTTGTTGTTGATTCTTCACAAAAAAATACAGTTTTATATCTTTATGTTTGAAGCCTGAAATGTGGCAAAGGTCGCAAAGTTCAAGGGGGCCGAATACTTTCGCAAGGATGAGGTATATGCTCTCTTGGGTAAATACATTAAACTAGCTCCAGTAGGCTAATCTTTTTGATTGTGAACTGTATTTCTGTACTGTATTGTACTATATCAGTGGAGGCTGCTGAGGGGAGAATGGGTCATAATAATGGCTGGATTGGAGTAACATGGTTTTCATTGGTTTGATACCATTCCATTCATTATACTCCATTCCCTCTAATTATTATGAGCAGTTCTCCCCTCAGCAGCCTCCACTTATCTGTATTATATTGACAGGAATTATGCATATCGTTCAAACAATGATAAAGCAGATGAGAACCTGCGATTCTGGTGCAGCACATGCTGCCTTCAAAGTTACCGGTATAGGCAACAAAAATATATATATATATTTTTTAAATATAATAGGGCATCTTTGTATAACTAGTAGGCTGACTCATATACTGTATAGCCTACTTTTTGTAATATTTCCCCTGATGTTATTACTAACTCTTCTTCCTCTCTCTATTGTTGCTTCATTCCTTCCATGCTTTCAACAGTTTCATTGTCCTTACTTTCATCGTTCTAATGACATCCTTGAATAATATAGGACTACAATTAGATGCAGAAGGCTTTCACTTCTCTTCATGAAGATTTAATGGTTATGGGGCTGAATAAATTACTGCTATAGCCTACCACCATCGTGAGCTCGCTCTTCTTTCAAACTACCCGCGAGTTCTATGGGCTGCTGTATTTAACATTCAACAAAAAAAGAGCTTGCGTTCCTCTTTGAATAGTCTACTGGTATAAGAAATGCAAATACAATTATGTCCAGCAAGCCATTCTAGTCTAGCGTTTCCTGCATGGGACTCCAAGAGCTAAGGAGCCTTTTTTAAGGAGAGGCCAGCGGAGCACAGGTGTGTGGGTATTGTGCAAGAGACAGAGACTTCAAGTTAGAAACTTATTATGCATAACCCATCATTAATTAGCTAAATATAAGACATAATGTTAATACAGCATTGAATGTATTACCTGGAAGAGGTAGGCTAGGCCTGTATGTTGCTATATATCACATCTAGAACAGGGTTATCTATTTTGGATGCAATGTGAAGGGGAGTTTATGCAGAGAGAGAAAGACTGCGATCAACGATTTTAAGCAGTGATAACCGAGTGGTAGGCTGTTTTAACACTGTACAGCTGCAATGAAAAATGAATGACTCTTTACAATAAAAAAAAAGAAGGTGACTCCCGACAGCCAGAAGGAGATGGGTAAATTAGTTACACATTTGGTCTTTATATTACTGTATCAAAGGCTATGCCGCAGCAAATGTAGGCCTACCTGTCACAAGAAAAAAAAGTTAACCATGATGAGATCTACATGCACTGTGAACTGCACTCTGTACTGAGATGGGCTGTCTGTCCCCACCCTGAGCTTTGATTCATCATGCAGAGGCCGTAGAGAAGCCAGATTTAGACATTGCATATCATTTAACAGTTCAATTTTACACCATGCTGTTCATTCTGCTCATATAAATAATTTATTATAATTTACCGGTTTCTCGCCGTTATTTATCCCGGGAAAAGTGAGTGGTTTTGGGCGTTAAATCCCAGTAAATCTTGGTTACCGGGTTCCCGCCATTCAGCACAACCCTAATGGGGACCAGGTTCATCCCAGTCAACCCTTTTACGGGTATTTATTTCTTTTCCTCTTTCTCTGCAATCTTCAAAGCCTGAACGCCTCAATGTGTATGCAAATCACAGGCAGCCGGAGCACTAGGATATTATACTCAATCTCAGAGGCGCCGTTTTGCTTTGTAAGCACTAAACACCCCACCAGGGCCGGGGAGGATAGAAACCAGGCTCCTGGAGAATGGGATTAGGAGTGAGGGAGAGGGGGAGAGGGAGCGATATATGAAATAATGGGATGGAGGGATGGAGTTCGGGCACTTGAAAGGATGGATTGAGCTTTGCCTTCCATTCCTCTGTCCTTGTGGCCAAGAGAATTGGAAGAGGAGAGAAATCGTTTAGGAAAAAGAGGGGGGAGATGTTTCAGGAGGATAGATGTTCCTTGTATTGACACACTGTAGAAGGTCATGTAAGATATCTCATAGCATCAAATTGCCCAATGTTGGGACACTGAATCTGAAACAGTGTGGCTTTATAAGAAAACTAAATGATCGGTGTTCCAACTGGATCTACTCCAGCCTCTGATTCTGATCCTGTACAAGCTTATTGTCTTCTGTTTGATTCAATCTTATTGTCTTCTGTTGAGGAGAGGAGTGATTCATATTGTGCCAGATGGAAGGAGATAATTTAAAATACACTGACTGTGATTCCAGCTCTGACTTTGAGCATTTTGATTGTGTGTGTGTGTGTGTGAGCGTGTGTGTGTGTGTGTGTGTGTGTGTGTGTGTGTGTGTGTGTGTGAGTGAGCGTGTGCGTGTGTGTGTGTGTGTGTGTGTGCGTGTGAGTGAGTGTATGTGTGTGTTTGTGTGTATTTATTTAGTGTACATCAAATACATTTAGTGTATATACTCTGAAACTCTTAAATGAAGGAAATGAGACATAGTCACAAAGACATTTTCCTTTCTCTTCACATCCATTATCTGGTACCATGTCCTGACTTGCCATAAGACGTAGTCCAGTGTCCTCACTGGGTTCTTGGTGATGAGTTAGGGGAGATAAGGCTTTGTTCTCCTCAGCCCTCAGTAGGACATATTCTACTACGGGAACTGCCTTTCCTCCTTAATTAATGGTTTTTAATTCATAATTCATGAAGTGGGAATGCAATGCAGTGTCTTCACTTGGTCCAAACTACATATTTAAATATAAAACAACGAGCTTCAATAGTATTTTCCCTATATAACTACATTGGAGTTCCTACTCACCAGAAGCTCTCATTATTTAAAAAAGAGCATTGCACCCATTTACATTTGAGTAATTTATCAGACACTCTTATCCAGAGAGACTTACAGTCAGTGCATTCATCTTCAGATAGCTAGGTGGGACAACTACATATCACAGTCATAGTAAGTACTTTTCTCCTCAATAAAGTAGCTATCAGCAAAGTCAGTGCTACTAGGAAAAGACAAGACACAAGTGTTAGTTTAAAAAAATATATTATTACTAAAAAAGTTATATAGTGAGGTAGTCACTATGTTGTAAAAATATCAGACGTAGGCATTAAATGGGATGCCAAACCTCTGGTAGGCTTGCTGGCAACATCACTTGTTTTAACACATCACTTGTTCTTCATGGCACAGTTGCCTCGCCATCAGCCATGATGTAATGTACTCAGTTAGATGTCCCTCTTTAGAGAATCCCCTGGAAGGTTCTTTCTGGTAACACCATTGGGCGGTTTTCTTTTTTTCCCCACAGTAAGCCATTATGCAGCTATGACATCAAATCAAATGTATTTATATAGCCCTTACATCAGCTGATATCTCAAAGTGCTGTACAGAAACCCAGCCTAAAACCCCAAACAGCAAGCAATGCAGGTGTAGAAGCATAGTGGCTAGGAAAAAACCTAGTCAGAAACCTAAAGAGGAATCATCTTCTGGCTGTGTCGGGTGGAGATTATAACAGAACATGGCCAAGATGTTCAAATGTTCATAAATGACCAGCATGGTCAAATAATAATAATCACAGTAGTTGTCAAGGGTGCAACAGGTCAGCACCTCAGGAGTAAATGTCAGTAAATCCCTCTTCAAAAAATCACAGTCCTTATTTCCTCGTGGCAGCGTACTGTCCGGCTTCTATTCATTAACAAGACACTTCCCTCGCTGCCTCACAGTTACAGTGCTCAAACTAGCACCTTGAATAATGTTTACTTCATGGTTATGATTTTTTTGTTGTTTCCCAACATCATTATTTACAATTCGTCTGATTGAGTGAGGTGTTTTTCGTGATCACTATTATTATTTCCTCAACATCATTATTTACAATTCATTTTATTGAGGTCAGACACAGCAGAATAAGGTTTGAAATGGCATTTACCGTTAAACTAATCAAGATGGAGTTTGTTTCCCTCTGTCTTACCCTTATGTATCGCCAAGCCATGCAGCATTGTGGTGGAGCTTTACTGCCACCTAGTGACATTGTTATTAATTGCACACTCATAGAAAAACAATGACTAAAATGGGTATCCAATTCAAAACAGTGTTCCGTGATTTCTGCGATTAGGTAGATGAGGTGTTGTTACACCTAATGACGTGAGAGACAACCTGAGGTAGTGTTGTGTGGGTCATTAAATATGTTCTGTTTTATAGGTATTATTTTACTCCTCTCTCTCTCTCTCTCTTTACCCCCCACCCCCTCCTCCCAAACACACCCTGTCACTGCACTAACTCTGGTGTCTCTTCTCCCCGTCTCGAGGTGTGTGTGTGTTAACCAGTGTTTGGGCTGTCCTACAGGCAAGGGTCCAGAGACCATATTTGCTGGTCAGAACCTGAATGATAACGAGTGGCACACGGTGCGTGTGTTCAGGAGGGGAAAGAGTTTGAAACTCACCGTAGATGATCTTCAACCTGTAGAAGGTACAACCTCCCTCTCTCTAATTCAATGTCTATGTTTTATATGAGTGTGATACTTTTCAGGACAGTCCTTGGGCCCCTTGTAGGTAAGACACACAGTTTGACTATGGACTAGATCAGACAAAGTTGGATCTAGTCCATAATGTCTGATATACAATCGATCATTTTGGGGCTAGTTTCCCAGACAGAGATTAAAACTAGTCATGGACTAGAAAGATATTTCAATGAATATTCTCCATTGAACATGCTTTGTAGTACAGGATTAGTCTTAATCTGTGTTGGGAAGCCGGCCCTGTGTGTATAACCCCATTGTATTTCACGTACCTTTCTACTAGTGGACAAGTGTGGCTCCAGACCTTTAGGAGGTGAGAGTGGCATGTGTCCTGCTGGAGACATGAATGACCTCCCTCCACCCATGTCTCCCCCCTCTCACCCTCCCTTCTGTCAATCAAAAGGTCAAATGGCAGGTGACCACACCCAGTTGGAGTTTCACAACATTGAGACGGGTATCGTGACGGAGAAACGATTCATGTCCATGGTGCCTTCCAACTTCATAGGCCACCTCCAGAGCCTCTCCTTCAACGGCATGGCCTATATAGGTAGGTAGCCCAGAGGTTAGGGAGGTGGACCAGTAACTGGAAGGTCAACGGTCCATGTCCTGGGCTGGGTGTTGGAAAAAGTGGGACTGAACTGGCTACTGGAGGTTTTCTTGTGTCGGATCATTAATACTAATAATGTTGTGCCCTTAACCCCAGAGGTGTGTGTGAGACAAAAAAATATACTTACAGTATCTATTATATTTTTCCTGTAGACCTGTGTAAGAACGGTGACATTGACTACTGCGAGCTCAACGCCATGATCGGCTTCAAGAACATCATTGCTGATCCGGTCACGTTCAAGTCACGGTCGAGCTATTTGGCTCTGACCACCCTGCAGGCCTACTACTCTATGCACCTGTTCTTCCAGTTCAAGACCACCTCGTCAGATGGACTCATACTGTTCAACAGTGGGGACGGAAACGACTTCATCGTGGTTGAGCTGGTCAAGGGGTAGGTTGTCAAGACATACTGTAGGTTAGTCATTCATATTGAAGGATTGGGCGGGTTGTGTGTGTTTGTGATTTTGGACTGTGTGTGCGCGAGTGTGTGTCTGCATCATTATTCATGTGAATGCCTTTTTCCAGCTACCTGCACTACGTATCAGACCTGGGGAACGGAGCTCACCTGATCAAGGGCAACTCCAACAAGCCCCTGAATGACAACCACTGGCACAACGTCATGATCTCACGAGACACTAACAACCTCCACACCGTCAAGATCGACACCAAGGTCACCACCCAGACCACCATGGGAGCCAAGAACCTGGACCTGAAGGGTAGGCTTTCTGGGGCTGGGGGTTTATGTTCTCAACATACTTTATACTCTGACGGAGGGTGGCACTATTGTTATTGCGTTGGGGTACAGTGTCTTAGAGGAGCCAATTGACTGGTACTGGTCTACTGTTTGACAGGGTTAGTGGATGTTTTTTAAAGAAGATCAGAGGAGAGTAAAATCAATGTTACATTGAACTGTGAAGTTATCTACCAATGGAATTACTGTATCACAAGGTCCATTACTATATACTGTACAGGCACAGTGCTATGTTTCTAGTCTAGAACTGAGAATATGCCTTAAAGTATGCCTCTGTATATATATATATATATATATATATATATATATATATATATATATATATATATATATATATATATATATATATATATATATATATATATATATATTTTTAATCTGTTCCCAGATAAAAATAAATAAATATATATATATATATATACAGAGGCATACTTTAAGGCATATTCTCAGTTCTAGACTAGAAACATAGCACTGTGTCTGTACAGTGTATACAGTTTATATCAGTAGCTATTATTCTCCACCAGGGGTCAGTGATTCCACACTAGTTTCCTGTGTTCTGCTGAACAGCAACGCATCAATATTTTTGTTCTTTACCGTTGTCATTCTGAATAGTAGAAGTAATGCTGGTTGTATTATAGCCACCAGTTATCACCTCATCAGTGATATATTAACCCTTCCTGTCCATTCGTATGCCCCCTCCTATGTACTTACTTAATCCTCTTCATTCCTATGAAACATATAAGGCTTCAGTGAGAGAGCACCACTGTTGCCTATCTCCTGCTTGCTTGGAGATTGGGTTCCTTGACAGGCCACTATCCTTCATCTTTTTCCTACCCTGTCCTTCACAGGTGACCTGTATATTGGTGGCGTGGCCAAAGAGACGTACAAGGAGCTTCCCAAGCTGGTGCACGCCAAAGAGGGCTTCCAGGGTTGCCTAGCATCGGTGGACCTGAACGGACGCCTCCCGGACCTGATGTCGGACGCCCTGGCATGTGTGGGCCAGATAGAGAGAGGCTGCGAAGGTAAACACACACACACACACACACACACACACACACACACACACTAGGGTGGCCCGTCCTCTTCTTTCTGTTCCGGGTGGAAATTAATTGATAACATTAAGTGATTTGATAATAGTCAAATCAAATCATAGTCAAAGTTGTTGTTACTGTGACATTGTGAATGTTTTCCTCTCAGTCATGTTTATGTTCTGTGCCCTGGACCACACATGGTTTTAAAATACAGACAAACAACTTGAGGGTTTTTTGCAATTTGATTTGACATCGGTGATCTCTCCTCTAAGAAGACTTCTGCAAGGCATCTTTGCTGGTTACAAATTGAGGAAACGTAGACAATAGCTTGCCTGAAATAAAGTGTATTACACATTCTAAAATCCTCCAGCCTTCTAAAGGGGAATATATTTTGGTCACACATTATTTGGATGTAGATAATTTACAGATGGTCATACTATCAACAAACTTTCTCAATTGAAGTGGCTATGAAAGAACCATTTTCTTTCCACACACCAGAAACACACTTTCGCTGATGCTGTTACTTTTGGCCTTTCTTCACACCTGTACGCACGCTCAGAGACACCAACACGGTCATGTACACCGACCCACACACCGAAGCAACAATATCAACACCCTTTGGCACATCATCTACCATGTTAACATCCATCAAGTATGTTGGTAGGCTGTTAGAATACGTCAAAAGCTGCCAGTCCTCTACCCTCGTCAGTTCAGATTCTTTTGGCTACAGGATAATCAGATTACTGTCGCTAACAACATTTGTATTGTTAGTGTTATCCCATTCTACTGCACTGCTTTGCCCTGCTCCACACACACACACCCACACACACACACACACACACACACACACACACACACACACACACACACACACACACACACACACACACACACACACACACACACACACACACACACACACACACTGTGTTCCTTGCATGCTTAGTCTGAGTGTTTGCTAGGAGCAATCCTCTTGAATTATGGATGAGAATTTTGTTGCATAAATGAATATAATTTGACCTTCGTTTGCATTCCAAATAACTCCCTAACCCCTGTATAGTATACTACATTTGATCAGGCCCCATAAGGCTCTGGTAAAATGTATTACACCATATAGTGAATAGGGTGCCATTTGGGACACAGCGTTAGCATTGTGTTTGCACCACTTTCAAAGTCAATATTTGATGTATTTGTCAACGTCCTTCTCACTTTGGTTTTCATTTCACATTTCAAAATATCATCCTCCTCCACTCTTCCCCTGTTCTATTTTTCTATGTATGTAAGGACAATGCTATGATTTTTTTCTCTCCCTGTTTTAACGTCATCGTTGTTTTTTTGTACCCAGTAAACTCGGGTAGCTTAGGAAACTGTTCCACAGTACTGCAACAGATAATAATAATACAGGATAATACAGGTATAATATTCTGTAGCAGATAATAATAATACAGGATAATACAGGTATAATATTCTGCAACAGAGTACAGGATAATACAGGTATAATATTCTGTAGCAGATAATTCTAATACAGGATAATACAGGTATAATATTCTGCAACAGAGTACAGGATAATACAGGTATAATATTCTGTACCAGAGTACAGGATAATACAGGTATAATATTCTGTACCAGAGTACAGGATAATACAGGTATAATATTCTGCAGCAGAGTACAGGATAATACAGGTATAATATTCTGTAGCAGATAATAATAATACAGGATAATACAGGTATAATATTCTGCAACAGAGTACAGGATAATACAGGTATAATATTCTATACCAGAGTACAGGATAATACAGGTATAATATTCTGTACCAGAGTACAGGATAATACAGGTATAATATTCTGCAGCAGAGTACAGGATAATACAGGTATAATATTCTGTAGCAGATAATAATAATACAGGATAATACAGGTATAATATTCTGCAACAGAGTACAGGATAATACAGGTATAATATTCTGTACCAGAGTACAGGATAATACAGGTATAATATTCTGTACCAGAGTACAGGATAATACAGGTATAATATTCTGCAGCAGAGTACAGGATAATAGTTAAGTGAAAATACCTGAGAAGCCAGTGTTTGGAGGTTATATTGAAAAGGGTGTTGTTGGCAAACCGGGTTGCGAACATATTCAAACAATGATTTACATATTTTCATTCAAAACGTTATTTTGAATAATTTATTCATACTATTTCATCCTTCCACAAGATATAGTCCCGACACACAAATCCAAGGTTGCTACCCAAGCCAGCTGGTCGTTCGTTCTATTGGTTCGGTTGCCAGAGATGCGACCCAGTTGTTCAGTCTTTTTGTTCTGTGTCTATGGACGCGACCTAGTCATGTGTTCTAAATGTTCCATTGCCATACTGGCTGGCAACGTTCTTATCCCTTGCTTGCTTGCTCACCAATTACAGCTAAATAACTTAGTCACGTCAAACAGTGCAGCCAGAATAACAGCAAAGTAGATGCATTTGTTTAATCTGTTTTCTTGTGACATTTATTTGGATACATCCATAGCGATGAGCTAAGGATGCGCAATTTCGCCTGGCGTAGAAAATGTGCTCTCTCTTCAGGACACTTGTTCAGAGGAGCTAGCCAACAACACAGCTAACACATTCACTTCAAACTGAAGCTATAAAGACCGCAAACTAGCTGCACTTCGTTCCGTTTGACCTGTTTTCTAATGCTAGTTCTTTGCATATATCCATAAAAATTATGCTGATTCATGATTTCGACAGGCAGAGAAATGCTGCCTTCCTGTCTCTCATCCCAAATCCCAACACGTTCATTACTATGGGACATCTGGAGATCTAATTAGAATATTGAAACAATGTTGCAAATGTTGGAGAGACAAACAACAAGGTTTCTACATATCTCCCGCTGTTGTAAATGAAATGCTTGTCTAAAAGAAATGTGAGAAAAAGTCTAGATGCATTTTATAGTGAAGATCAAGTTTATAAATTGCCTGGCTGGGCTGATGAGACAGTGGATTGCACAGTCAGATGAAACATAGTAAATAGGCATTTTAACATTATAGATTTAGCCAGTGGTGACTTGTGGACTAGACACCGGCTGGAATGCGGTTTTAACCAATCAGCATTCTGGATTAGACCCAACAGTTATACTTGTCTGCAGCAGAGTACAGGATAATACAGTTATTCAAGCTTCCAAAGGAAGATACACAATAGGAATAGACACATAGTGAAACAACTCCGTGTAGGTCTGAATGACTAAATCAAATCAAAGTTTATTTGTCACGTATGCCGAATAGAACAAGTGTAGATCTTACAGTGAAATGCTTACTTACATGCTCTAACCAATAGTGCAAAAAAAGGTGTTAGGTGAACAATAGGTAAGTAAAGAAATAAAACAAGAAAGGACAGTATGTGATTTCCACTTTTTGTATTATTATAGTTTGTATTTTATTAGAGTATTAAACCTCCCCCACCCCACCTCTCTTCAGAGCACACACATATATGTTTTTGTTTCTGCAGCTTTTTTGCTAAATATACATACAGTTTACATATCACACTTTACATATACATACAGTTTACATGTCACACTTTACATATACATACAGTTTACATGTCACACTTTACATATACATACAGTTTACATGTCACACTTTACATATACATACAGTTTACATATCACACTTTACATATACATACAGTTTACATGTCACACTTTACATATACATACAGTTTACATGTCACACTTTACATATACATTCTACATACATGGTACTTTTATATATGCAGCAATCCAATCACTTAGCAATAATACATTACCGAACATGTGATTGTATGTCTACTAAAAGTACATTTCCGTCACTTCCTTCACCCCAAAGAACCATTAAAACGTATCCACTTGTAATGACCAGACATTCTCTTGCTTTTATTCTCCTCTCTTTTATATTTCTGAATTCATTCAAGGCTATTTCTCGACGAAAGTGTTTCGCTAAATCATTCAGCACATTCTCTCCTTTCTGCTTCCTCCTACAGGACTTACTTGACTTGTTTGTTACTTTGTATCTCTGTCTCCTCTCCATCTTCTCCTGTCTCTATCTGTTTCTCTCTGTTAATACAATCTCTGACAACATTTCAGTGCTTTACTAACATCTGGTATATTTTGCCTTTTCCTTTCCTTATTGTTTCGCTGACTTGATCAAGTTTCATTGATGAAAGCTGACTTGCAAGGTAGATAGCTTCTGTTTGTTTGATACAGACCGCCCCAACCGTCCACAAATCCCCCACTCCCCCAACCCCTCCACAACCACCACTTCCACCTCTCTTCACATCCTTACCCCTCCATAACCATCACTTCCACCTCTCTTCATATCCTCACCCCTCCACAACCACCTCTCCACAACCACTACTTCCACCTCTCTTCATATCCTCACCCCTCCACAACCACCTCTCCACAACCATCACTTCCATCTCTCTTCATATCCTCACCCCTCCACAACCACTACTTCCACCTCTCTTCATATCCTCACCCCTCCACAACCACCACTTCCATCTCTCTTCACATCCTCACCCCTCCATAACCATCACTTCCATCTCTCTTCATATCCTCACCCCTCCACAACCACCACTTCCACAAACCCCCCACTCCCCCAACCTCTCCACAACCACCACTTCCATCTCTCTTCATATCCTCACCCCTCCACAACCACCACTTCCATCTCTCTTCATATCCTCACCCCTCCACAACCACCACTTCCATCTCTATTCATATCCTCACCCCTACACAACCACCACTTCCATCTCTCTCCACATCCTCACCTCTCCACAACCACCACTTCCATCTCTCTTCATATCCTCACCCCTCCACAACCACCACTTCCACCTCTCTTCATATCCTCACCCCTCCACAACCACCACTTCCACCTCTCTTCATATCCTCACCCCTCCACAACCACCACTTCCACCTCTCTTCATATCCTCACCCCTCCACAACCACCACTTCCATCTCTCTTCATATCCTCACCCCTCCACAACCACCACTTCCATCTCTCTTCATATCCTCACCCCTCCACAACCACCACTTCCATCTCTCTTCATATCCTCACCCCTCCACAACCACCACTTCCATCTCTCTTCACATCCTCACCCCTCCACAACCACCACTTCCACCTCTCTTCATATCCTCACCCCTCCACAACCACCACTTCCACCTCTCTTCATATCCTCACCCCTCCACAACCACCACTTCCATCTCTCTTCATATCCTCACCCCTCCACAACCACCACTTCCATCTCTCTTCACATCCTCAACCCTCCACAACCACCTCTCCACAACCACTACTTCCACCTCTCTTCACATCAACACCCCTCCACAACCACCACTTCCATCTCTCTTCATATCCTCACCCCTCCACAACCACCACTTCCACAAACCCCCCACTCCCCCAACCTCTCCACAACCACCACTTCCACCTCTCTTCACATCCTCACCCCTCCACAACCACCACTTCCATCTCTCTTCATATCCTCACCCCTCCACAACCATCACTTCCATCTCTCTTCACATCCTCACCCCTCCACAACCACCACTTCCATCTCTCTTCATATCCTCACCCCTCCATAACCACCACTTCCATCTCTCTTCATATCCTCACCCCTCCACAACCACCACTTCCACAAACCCCCCACTCCCCCAACCTCTCCACAACCACCACTTCCATCTCTCTTCATATCCTCACCCCTCCAACTCAACTCAGGGTGTTACATCACTCCCATGTCATAAGGAATGGGCTTCAGCCCCATAGGGAATACAAGGCTCACTCACCTGTCCAATCGTAAACCGACCCCTAGATCCTATACCTCTGAGAGGATTTTACAAATGTTAGCAACATAAATAGCTCCACCTTGCCCTCTGATATGCTTGTTGGAAGTTTCACCAAGTTTCCTATATCAATGAAATACTCTCGGATTTCCACAAGTGCATAGGGCGTAGGGTCTAGGGGACGATTCGGAAGTGGACCCCCACCACAATCTTGTATGACAGCCTATGGGTCTCTTGTTATCATCTTACAGTCACTTATGTTGTACTCACTATAGTTTATTGTATTCACTGCACTCATGTCTATTTTGTCACATATGGTATACATTTTATATACCATTATTTTATTGCATGGCTCATAGTCTTCCTAACAACATATACATGTTGCCCACTGTATGCATGGAATTGCACCAAATACTTATATCATTGTGCAATTTTGAATCAAAATAGATGGGGTCTTACTGTAGCTACCTCATGTTTGTAAGACAGCAATCGTTGTTACCTGTGTGAAGTGTGTCAAATTGTACTTTTCTTATCAGTGTAAATACTATTATCTCAATACTATATTTGTTTTATTCAGTATTTATTGATGTTGTATATGGGGCAGTAGGATGAAAACATGTACATAAGTGTTAATTCACAAAGCATCATTCATAAGAATAACCATTTTTTTATTGAATAAATAAATGAATAAATAACCATAATTAAACTGAACACTAATCATTACAACTAGTCACTACTTCCACAACCACTAAAACTAATAAAAGTGACACAAAATGTGCAATAAGATACTGTCGGCCTAATATACGATAGCATTATGGGACAAAGTAAAAGGTTATAAACGTCACACTTTTGAGAACTGAAATATGTAGTAGTGGATTAACTAATAGTCATATATCATTTGTAATTCACCATAATCACCATTGTAACAACATGTATCATTATCCAAGATAATCTCATTCATAATCTCAGCATAACAAACTGAACCATGCTACATAAACTCTGTTTAACATCCATACTAACCCTGTGTCATTCCACTGGCATTAACACTCCCATTCTGACTGACATGGCTGACAGACTACAAAGCAGACTGACTAACAGCCTGGCAGACAGATGACATAGCCGACTGGCTGACAGCCTGGCAGACAGATGACATAGCAGACTGGCTGACAGACAGACAGACAGACAGACAGACAGACAGACAGTGGTACAGACAGACAGACAGACGGACACACAGACACACAGAGAGAGGTATAGACAGACAAGCGTATAGACAAACAGACGGACAGACAGATAGACAGACAGACAGACAGACAGACAGTGGTACAGACAGACAGACAGACAGTGGTACAGACAGACAGACAGACAGTGGTACAGACAGACAGACAGACAAACAGACAGACAGACAGACAGACAGACAAGTGTATAGACAAACAGACGGACAGACAGACAGACAGACAGATAGACATACAGACAGTGGTACAGACAGACAGACAGACAGACAAGCGTATAGACAAACAGACGGACAGACGGACAGACAGACAGACAGACAGACAGACAGACAGACAGTGGTACAGACAGACAGACAGACAGACAGTGGTACAGACAGACAGACAGACAGACAGTGGTACAGACAGACAGACAAACAGACAGACAGACAGACAAGTGTATAGACAAACAGACGGACAGACAGACAGACAGACAGACAGTGGTACAGACAGACAGACAGACAGACAAGCGTATAGACAAACAGACGGACAGACAGACAGACAGACAGACAGACAAGCGTATAGACAAACAAACAGACAGACAGACAGACAGACAGACAGACAGACAGACAGACAGACAGACAGACAAGCAGACAGACAGTGGTACAGACAGACAGACAGACAAGCGTATAGACAAACAGACAGACAGACGGACAGACAGACAGACAGACAGACAGACAGACAGACAGGCAGAGGCTATGAACGGTGTCTGTGACATTGTTGTTCAATGCTTATA
Organism: Oncorhynchus mykiss; assembly: GCF_013265735.2. Taxonomy (NCBI): domain Eukaryota; kingdom Metazoa; phylum Chordata; class Actinopteri; order Salmoniformes; family Salmonidae; genus Oncorhynchus; species Oncorhynchus mykiss. The sequence goes on along the minus strand of NC_048584.1, from coordinate 30,883,499 downwards.
GCTGCTGATGATGATCTTTACCTTTTTATTTTTGCATTACTAAAGACGACTGAAGTTTTTAGACCCTCCACAAGAGACAGACCTCAGATTGTCTCAGATCCTGTCTTACTTACCACTTTATCTACCTATGGGGTGGCAGGGTAGCCTAGTGGTTAGAGCATTGGACTAGTAACCAAAAGGTTGCAAGTTCATATCCCCAAGGTACAAATCTGTTCCTAGGCTGTCATTGAAAATAAGAATTTGTTCTTAACTGACTTGCCTAGTTAAATAAAGGTAAATACAAATGTGGACTGATTAACCATAACTGTTACTGTAGAATCTGTCAGAATGGGATGTGTAGGCTGACAAGCAGCAGTAGCTCCGGTATGAGTTTTTTTCATCACTGGTTATTTGGAGAAATCACAATGTCGCAGGTGTTAGCATCTTTCTCAATTTCGAGATGGGAGGGAACATTCAGCCCGTAACTTGCAAAGGAGAGGGTGGAACTCCTCGTTCCCGTGCCGCTCCTCGTTTTAGCATCTATTCATCTCTTCTCTTTACATGTATGGATCCAGAACCTAATCAAGCAGCTGACCAATTACGTTAGACTTTAGTTCTAATTTTAGATTACCCTCTGTGTTAGATTTCTCTTGCCATGTAAAAACATGCACAAACAGAAACATATATCTAATCACTCAGGACGTGATGGAAACCTCTGAATGGTTTTCTGATTGGATACAGCGCCTCCTTTCCTTTTTCTACATTTCACCTGCGGTGCTTTTTGACTCAAGAAACAATAAAATGTGTTGCTATGGTTTCCCTTCCTCATAATAATGTTGGTTCTTTCCTAAAAACAGTTCTGATGCTGTAAGAACATAATAACTATGTGGATAAATAAGCAAGAATACCTTAAACTCACTAAAACAAAAGACAATCTCTGTAAATGCAACATAAATATTATATAAACCTGTCATAAAAAACTCACTGGTTGACTGTTCAATGAGTGTTTTCCCTGTCTCTGTATAAGTATGTGTGTTTGTCTTTCTGTGTGTGTGTGTGTGTGTGTGTGTGTGTGTGTGTGTGTGTGTGTGTGTGTGTGTGTGTGTGTGTGTGTGTGTGTGCGTGCGTGCGTGCGTGTCGTGTTTCTGTGTGTAATGTTTTTCTGTGTAGAGTGTTAGTGTGTGAGGGAGCAAGAGAGAGTGAGAGAGAGAGTGAGAGTGAGGGGGGGATAGAGGGACAGAGAGAGAAGTATGTTTGTCTCAGTATGTCATTTGTCAGTATGTAAAATGTGTTTCATACTGTATGTGGGTAAGTGGATTACAAGAATGAAGTTGGATTATGCTTTTAATCGTATTTACTTGTTTAATTCTCTCATCACATATACACATACATTTGGTCAAATCTGATCACATATTTTAAGTAATCCCTCCCTCCCCTTCCTTACTCCCCCCTCCCTCCCTCCCTCCCTGTGCACAGGCCCCAGTACAACGTGCCAGGAGGACTCGTGTGCAAACCAGGGTGTGTGTCTGCAGCAGTGGGAGGGGTTCAGCTGTGATTGTAGCATGACTTCTTTCGGAGGGCCACTCTGCAACGACGGTAAGACACACATCATTCTTACCCCCTGTTTGTGTGTACTGTACACACAGCTGTACCCCCCTGTCTATGTGCTCACACACTCTTTGACACCCACCCTTACCCCAATCTACTTAATAAGTATATAATATAATAATATGTCCAATTAGCAGACACTTGTATCCAAAGTGACTGCACACCTATACACAACCTTCTAATGTATATCTATCTGTATTGCACAAACATCTACCCCTATGTATAGTACCAGTCAAAAGTTTACTCAGTACAGGGTTTTTCTTTATATGTACTATTTTCTATATCAAATAACACATATGGAATCATGTAGTAACCAAAAAAGTGTTAAAAAAATACAAATATATTTTATATTTGATATTCTTCAAAGTAGCCACCCTTTGTCTTGATGACAGCTGTGCACACTCTTTGCATTCTCTCAACCAGCTTCATGAGGTAGTCACCTGCAATGCATTTCAATTAACAGGTGTGCCTTGTTAAAAGTAAATTTGTCGAATTTCTTTCCTTCTTAATGCGTTTGAGCCAATCAGTTGTGTTGTGACAAGGTAGGGGTGGTATACAGAAGATGGCACTATTTGGTAAAATATAAAGTCTATATTATGACAAGAACAGCTCAAATAAGCAAAGAGAAACAACAGTCCATCATTACTTTAAGACATGAAGGTCAGTCAATCCGGGAAATGTGAAGAATTTTGAACGTTTCTTCAAGTGCAGTCGCAAAAAACATAAAGCGCTATGATGAAACTGGCTCTCATGAGTACTGCCACAGGAAAGGAACACCCAGAGTTACCTCTGCTGCAGAGGATAAGTTCATTAGAGTTACCAGCCTCAGAAATTGCAGCCCAAATTAATGCTTCATAAAGTTCAAGTAACAGACACATCTCAACATCAACTGTTCGGACGAGACTGCGTGACTCAGGCCTTCATGGTCGAATTGCTGCAAAGAAACTACTAAAGGACACTAATAAGAAGAAGAGACTTGGGCCAAAAAACACAAGCAATGGACATTAGACCGGTGGAAATCTGTGAAACGCAGAGTACGTGAGGTTGTGTGGTTCCCACAATGAAGCCTGGAGGAAGAGGTGTGATGGTGCTTTGCTGGTGGCACTGTCAGTGATTTATTTAGAATTCAAGGCTCACCTAACCAGCATGGCTACCACAGCACTCTGCAGTGATACGCCATCCCATCTTGCGCTTGGTGGGACTATCATTTGTTTTTCAACAGGACAATGACCCAAAACACCTACAGGCTGTGGGTTATTTGACCAAGAAGGAGAGCGATGGAGTGCTACATCAGATCACCTGGCCTCCACAATCACCCGACCTCAAACCGATTGAGATGGTTTGGGATGAGTTGGACCGCAGAGTAAAGGAAAAGCCGCCAACAAGTGCTTCAGCATTCCAGGTGAAGCTGATTGAGAGAATGCACAACACTGTCATCAAGGCAAAGGGTGGCTACTTTGAAGAATCTCACATATAAAATATATTCTGATTTGTTCCACTCTTTTTTGGTTACTAAATTCATAGATTGAATGTCTTCATTGTTCATTTACAATGTAGGAAATAGTCAAAAAAATAAAGAAAAACCCTTGAATGAGTCGGTGTGTCCTAGGTTTTGACTGGTACTGTATGTATACACACATCCATGTATATGGTCATTCAGACATGTTTAGTGCTGCAGAACTGTCATTACTGACATTAACACAAGACAGTGGCCCATTGGAACTAGATATTTGGAACACATGTTAGCTGCTTTCTATGTACTTCATTACATAATCTTGTCTGTCCCCATTGAGTCATTGATACAGACACTCAATGAACTACCTCAACTTATTCCTGTCCTTGGTGACATATTGTACACATTTGTGCCTCCCTCCAAGAGAGGTGGATCTTAGCCATACAGAGGTAGGATCTTCATTTGAGCCAGTTTGCTACACCAGGAAAATAATCATTCAGCATCAGGAAATGTGCATTATTTTGTGGATTATAATTCAAGCCTGAAATGTCAAAGTGGAACATTTTAAATTAAGATCCTGCATATGTACATACATGCGTACTGTAATGTACACGGCAACCTATATGGGACTGTATTTTGTCCGTTTTGACATCTTTTGTTGTACACCCACTTCAAGTCTGCCTTCACTAAAGGCTTGCTATAAATTCCACATTGCATACATCAAGTTCCATACATTGAGTTCCATACGTTGAATTCCATATATATTGTATCTTGACTGAGTAGCCTTTGTGCCAGAAGAGTTGACTAAAGGTAAGTGTTGTCATCATCAGGGTGGCAACAATGAACAAGTCCATTTGGAACATTGGAAACCACTTTCTTGGAACCCCTCTGTTTTCATTAGAAGTTATTATTTTCCATGTGGACTCTGACACTATAAATGAGAACACTTCTGTCCTATACTTGTACATGCTGCGTTTGACAACTCATTGGCAATTATTATATTACTGTTATCCACTGTGTGCAGCACTTTACCTGACAGCAATAGAGGCATGGAGGACACAGCAGGAATTTACCTGACAGCAATAGAGGCCTGGAGGACACAGCAGCAATTTAACTGACAGCAATAGAGGCCTGGAGGACTCAGCAGGAATTTACCTGACAGCAATAGAGGCCTGGTGGCCTGGACGCAGCTCATTGCTGCTTTGAATTGTTTCACTATTTAATTTCTCCTACCAGTAGATTTGATGTGGCATTACACAACATGTCAAAAGAACATAACATGTATTATGAGGTGACAGCTATGAGGCGTGACTGAATGGACATTTGGGAAGGTGCTTACTCATATTAAAGACTGTTACTGCATCTCAAATGGCACCCTATTCCCTAGTGCACTACTTTTCATCAGGGTTTCTCAAAACCAGTGCACTATATAGGGAATGGGGTGACATTTGGAATGCATCACTAGAGAATGAGGAGAAAGGGGGGGATGTTGTCTTATTAATGATAAGCCCTAGAGAGAAGGGGACGGCAATACTGGGAGAATGTGGGAATGCTTGCAATAATTCTGCCAAATAGCCTGCTGTCTTATGCAAAATATGCACGAGGCACAAGGGGAGAGTGTGCAGTGGTTATTATTTCCTCTGTGGTGGTTTACACTGTAATGGGCGAATGGAGGAAACTGCTGAACAGCACTTTAGTAAAAGAGAGAGAGAGAGAGAGAAAAAAGAGAGAGAGAGAGAGAAAGAGAGAGAGAGAAAAAAAAAGAGAGAGATAGATAGAAAAAAGAGAGAGAGAGAGAGAAAAAAAAGAGAAAGCGAGAGAGAGAGGGAGAGATTGGAGGGATAGAGATCAAGGGAGGGAGGAAGACAATACAAAAGTAATTGAGGGATGGAGTGAGGCGGCACTCTGTGGATGGAGCTAGGGCTGTACTGTAGACGACACACAAATGAGGGAGGAGCAGGGCAGCATAGATGGTAATACACTGCTCAAAACAATAAAGGGAACACTTAAACAACACAATGTAACTCCAAGTCAATCACACTTCTGTGAAATCAAACTATCCACTTAGGAAGCAACACTGATTGACAATAAATGTCATATGCTGTTGTGCAAATGGAATAGACAACAGGTGGGAATTATAGGCAATTAGCAAGACACCCCCAATAAAGGAGTGGTTCTGCAGGTGGTGACCACAGACCACTTCTCAGTTCCTATGCTTCCTGGCTGATGCTTTGGTCACTTTTGAATGCTGGTGGTGCTTTCACTCTAGTGGTAGCATGAGACAGAGTCTACAACCCACACAAGTGGCTCAGGTAGTGCAGCTCATCCAGGATGGCACATCAATGCGAGCTGTGGCAAGAAGGTTTGCTGTGTCTGTCAGCGTAGTGTCCAGAGCATGGAGGCGCTACCAGGAGACAGGCCAGTACATCAGGAGACGTGGAGGAGGCCGTAGGAGGGCAAAAACCCAGCAGCAGGACCGCTACCTCCGCCTTTGTGCAAGGAGGAGCAGGAGGAGCACTGCCAGAGCCCTGCAAAATGACCTCCAGCAAGCCACAAATGTGCATGTGAGAAACAGACTCCATGAGGGTGGTAATGAGGGCCCGCGTCCACAGGTGGGGGTTGTGCTTACAGCCCAACACTGTGCAGGACGTTTGGCATTTGCCAGAGAACACCAAGATTGGCAAATTCACCACTGGCGCCCTGTGCTCTTCACAGATGAAAGCAGGTTCACACTAAGCACATGTGACAGACGTGACAGACCCCTTGTGAGACCATATGCTGATGCGGTTGGCCCTGGGTTCCTCCTAATACAAGACAATGCTAGACCTCATGTGGCTGGAGTGTGTCAGCAGTTCCTGCAAGAGGAAGGCATTGATGCTATGGACTGGCCCGCAAGTTCCCCAAACCTGAATCCAATTGAGCACATCTGGGACATCATGTCTCGCTCCATCCACCAACGCCACGTTGCACCACAGACTGTCCAGGAGTTGACGGATGCTTTAGTCCAGGTCTGGGAGGAGATCCCTCAGGAGACCATCCGCCACCTCATCAGGAACATGCCCAGGCATTGTAGGGAGGTCATACAGGCACGTGGAGGCCACACACACTACTGAGCCTCATTTTGACTTGTTTTAAGGACATTACATCAAAGTTGGATCAGCCTATAGTGTGGTTTTCCACTTTAATTTTGAGTGTGACTCCAAATCCAGACCTCCATGGGTTGATACATTTGATTTCCATTGATCATGTTTGTGTGATTTTGTTGTCAGCACATTCAACTATGTAAAGAAAAAAGTATTTAATAAGAATATTTCATTCATTCAGATCTAGGATGTGTTATTTTAGTGTTCCCTTTATTTGAGCAGTGTATATTCCCTGCCATGCAGCTGCCAACCAGATAAGAAGCTTCTCTCTTTTGTTATCAGGGAAGAGAGCGTTAATAGATTTCAGCATTGGCGCGCCCCTCTCCTTCGCTCCTCCACTCTTCCACTGACCACCATGATAAAACATGGGAAGGATACTCGTGTCAGAAGAGATGTGAAACATTTTTTACCCCAAACAGTCATTCAAATTTGCACAAAATGTATATCTCTCCTGTTATCTCTCCCCCTCTCCATCTCCCTCTCCCAAGCTCTTTCTCCTTTCCCTCTCCCTCTCCATCTCCCTCTCCCAAGCTCTTTCTCCTTTCCCTCTCCATCTCCCTCTCCCAAGCTCTTTCTCCTTTCCCTCTCCATCTCCCTCTCCCAAGCTCTTTCTCCTTTCCCTCTCCCTTTCTCCTCATTCATCTATTCCTCTTCATCCTAAGCACTGTCTTTGGTCTGAGAGTTATACTTTATTGCAGGGTTGTGAATGAGGAGGTGTTGAGAGATATCTATCTATGAAGGCCAAGCAAACTCCAGGTGAACCCCGGCCCTGTTCATTTAAAAGAGAGGAAAACTCTGGCATGGCCCCCTTCTGTTCCTTTCCCTTTTCTCTTCTATATCATCCATAGTCATCCCTGGCCATCCAGCGAGGTGTGTGTGTGTGTGTGTGTGTGTGTGTGTGTGTGTGTGTGTGTGTGTGTGTGTGTGTCTGTGTCTGTGTGTGCGTGTGCATGCGCGTGCGTGTGTGTGTGTGAGTGTCTCAGCAGGTAGAGTCCTCTAGTTGGGGCATAATGCATGTCCTGTAGCCAGTGGGATGGCAGGTTTATTCACAGGAGGCATTCCTGACAACACATCTGGATATTTTCTTCCCACAGCAGTAAATGAGCTACTTCTCTGGGCCTGACTGGTACGCACACACACACACACACACACACACACACACACACACACACACACACACACACACCATTGACACGCACACAACAGAACGTGACTTATCTGTATAGGGTTAGGGTTAGGGCTAGGGTTAGGAAAGGAAGGCCCTGAAAGTCGTTAAAAACTCCAGCTACCCAAGCCATAGACTGTTCTCTTTGCTTCTGCACGGCAAGCGGTACTGGTGCATCAAGTCTGACACCAAAAGGCTCCTGAACAGCTTCTATCCCCAATTTAGATGCTACATTTCTAACTAAATAGCAAACAGAATGGCTACACGGACTATCTGAATTTACCTTTGTATGAACTTTTTGTTTTTTTGTGTCTGTGGGGTCCAACACACTCAAGTACACTGACACTCTAACACACACACAGACTCACACACATAAACACTCACAGGGTCCTACACACTCAAGCACACTGACATTCTAACACACACACAGACTCACACACATAAACACTCACTCCATCATTTGCTCACAAACACATAATATGCACATACATTTATAGTGACTCAACACACACACACACACACACACACACACACACACACACACACACACACACACACACACACACACACACACACACACACACACACACACACATATACAATCATCATATACGCTGCTACTACTCTGTTTATCATATATCCTGATGCCACCTTACCCCTGTACATATCTACCCCTCTCACTCCACTGGAACTGGAACTGACCCTGTATGTACTACGGTTACGTACTTCCTCACGTCTTTTTGTTCTACCTTTTTAGTATTACACTGTTATTGATTACTGCATTATTGGGGTTAGAGCTTGGAAGAAAGGCATTTCACTGTACTTGTCCACGTGCCATAAAAAAGGTTAGGATTAGGGTTAGAGCTAGGATTTGGAGTAGCAGATAGTTAGTTGATAGTCTGTAGAGGATGGACTTACAAAGAAATTGTTATCAGAGAGAGAAAGAATGAGAAATAAATATATAATGAGTGAATGAGCGAAAGAGAGAGAGAGGAATGAAAGAACAATAGAAGTATATCAATGGAAAACAACATTTTTACAAGGTTAATTTGCGTAAGCTGAGATGCAGAGCAGCCATTTTACGATGAAGCCAAAAAGTATTTGAAGAGAAGGAGATATGCCTCCCAAATGGCACCCTATTCTCTAGTGCACTGCTTTTGACCAGGATCCACAGGGTATCCCAATAGGCACTGGTCAAAAGTAATGCTCTATAAAGGGAATAGAGTGCCATTTGGGACTCATACCGAGGAGTGCAGCACTAGGCACCATTTCTGAGATCTCTCTGGTGGGTCGTCATGGGCACCCTGCCTCGTTGAGACGGCGAGAAACTCCATTTCACAGTCCCTGGTCCCCATCCCAATCACAATCCTGAGTTGTACGGCATGATGATGCTACATACACACACGCACACACACACACACACACACACACACACACACACACACACACACACACACACACACACACACACACACACACACAAACACACACATATATATGGGTACATGCACACACACACACACATATATGAGCACACACACACACACACACACACACAAACATATGAGCACATGCACACACACACACACATATTTGTGGAGCAGCTGTCAATCATAAAGCATGGGGTCCGGGAAATATAATGTAATATCTGATGGTGATAGCAACATCTCATCATTTCACTATCAGACATGGGAATTCAGCCTCATGCCACAGTGTGAGCATTCTAAATGGCACCCTATACGTTGTATATTGCACTACTTTTGACCAGAGCACGTAGTGCACTACATACGGAAAAGGATGCCAATTGGGATGCAGCAAATGATCAACGCTTCACTTTAACAAGTGCAGTAGTGTGAATCGATAGGAAGACACAGGGGGCAATGCCATGGAGACAACTCATGGGGTAGGTTCTCATTTTGGGGTCTGGCCCAGTCATTGGAGGTAAAGAGAGAGCCTATTTCTAACACCTTACACTCTCCATTAGGTCCTCATTACATTTACACTTATCCAGTGTCTCACAGAAGCATTTAGGGTTAAGTATATTGCTCAAGGGCACATCAACAGATTTTTCCCATAGTCGGGGATTCGAACCAGCGACATTTCAGTTACTGTCCCAATGTTCTAACTGCTAGGGCTACCGCTCTTCTGTCTTTCAGATTGTACAAGTTCAGTAATAGAAGGTAGATGATTGGGAAATGTCGGAAGGAAAGCTACATACGTGTCTAGTGTTACCTCATCTTTGTTCAATATGAAACAAAGTCAAATAAGTGTCATAACAGCCTTCGTTCAGTCTAACACATCGTTATGTTATCATGCTGAGGGACACCTGCTGTGGACAGAAATAGTTTATTTCACAGTCTGGGTTTTCCAACGAGGAGCAACTAGGCTTTACCATAGAGAAGTAATTCAGTTGACTGGTTGGGAGGGATGCCTGGTTGGCTGGCACACTCGGAGCCTCACTCTGCACACACACACACCCACACACACACACACACGCACACACACACACACACACACAGACACTCCAGAACCCATCATTTTAGTCACCCCAGCAGAGTGGAGATTTGGAGGTCAAGGCCACAGTAAAATGGCTTTCCATTCCTTCCACTGAGGTGGACAGCGACAAAGAGAGTGTAGACGACCCAAATGGCACCCTATTCCTTATGCAGTGCACTACATTTGACCCAGTCCCATAGGGCTATGGTCAAAAGTAGTGCAGTATGTAGGGAATAGGGTGCCATTTGGGTGAACACAGATCAGCAGGGAGCCAGCCTATTAAGAATAAGTGTCTCCTCTCTCTTCTTCTCTGTCTTTCACCATGGTTTCCCACAAACCTCTATGGCTAAGTCCCATAGGGTTCTAGTCAAAAGTAGTGCACTTTATAGGGAATAGGGTGCCATTTGGGATGCACTCCCTCTCCCCTTTCTCCTCTCTCTTGTCTTCAACCCACTCATCGGACAACCTGGCCAATGAAAAGGTCCTAATTGACACTTGTATTGTGAGGCCTGTTTCGGATGCTGTGCATCGCTGGTGGGAGATTGCATGTAATGACTTTAAGTCTCTCCAAAGGAAGTCCAATTTCCATGAAACCCTTTCCACTGTCACTGCGGAGAGAGTGGCTTTTCCTTTAGCTGTTCCTGTCCCTATCACACCTCACCATGTCACCCAGAGAGCACGATCTAACCACCAGTCTTGTTCTAACCTGGCCACTGAAAGAGGGGCAAAGCAGAAGCTTAAGTCTGCTTCATAGACTTCTTTACTACTGTGTAGCTGATTACTACACAATTAGAATTGAGCAGGAGAGAGGATGGCCACATGAGTTTGGGGAAAGGCTGGTACTACTGTAATTATTCAAAGGTGGTGGTGTGTGTGTACTTTTTGCCTGTGTGTGCATGCATGTATGGATGTGTGTGTCTGTATAGGTCACTAAAGCTTCCGTGTAGTCTAGTTCTTCTGAGGGAGTTAAGCGTTGCGGTGGTCAAGTGTCTGAGCTTAATACATACAGACAAATCGGACGGTGTGTGTGTGTGTGTGTGTGTGTGTGTGTGTGTGTGTGTGTGTGTGTGTTTAGCTGTTCAGTCTAAAGTGGGTCGTGAAGGGGCTAGAGGGTTGGGTAGTGGGTATGGCCAGACCATCCACGCGATCTCCGCCTCGCTTCGCTACCCCTCTAACACACATACACCGGCCGCCTCCGCCACACCGCCCAGTGAGCCTGAGAGCTAAGGCCATTAGTGCCATGTCAATATTGTATCAACAGTGGTGATTGTGTTGCGTGGTTGGGGGACTCTGCCCTCGGCCTCCCCTGCTCTCTCCTCTCCACCACCCTCAGTCTATTTCCTATCCATGTCTAAGTCTGGTTCCTTCCTTTATTTTCTATCCTTTTGAGGATTGTCTTTCTGCATGGCCTGCTGGGTAAGTGGCGCTATAAGCAGACGTCTGATTGGATGGTGATTGTGTAATTGTTTAGGATGTACAGTACATAGTGGTGCATTGCCTTTCTGTTAGGACTGTATAGAGAGGTTACATGACAGAAAACTTGATGTAGTCTGGGAAAAAGTGTCTTACATGCTTGTCAAATAAACTGAACAAAAATATAAATGCAACATGGTCCCATGTTTCATGGGCTGAAATATAAGATCGCAGATATATTCCATATGCACAAAAAGCTTATTTCTCTAAAATTTTGAGTACAAATTTGTTTACGTCCTTGTTAGTGAACATTTTTCCTTTGCCAAGATAATTCATCCACCTGACAGGGGTGGCATATCAAAAAGCTGAATAAACAGCCTGATCACTACACAGGTGCACCTTGTGTTGGGGAAAATAAAAGTGTGCGGTATTGTCACACAACACAATGCCACAGATGTCTCAAGTTTTGAGGGATTGTGCAATTCTCATGCTGACTGCAGGAATATCCACCAGAGCTGTTGCCATAGATTTTAATGTTCATTTCTCTAAAATAAGATGCCTCCAACATCGTTTCAGAAAATTTGGCAGTATGTCCAACTGGCACACTGCCAAGACCAACTGTAACAACGCCAGCCCAGGACCTCCACATCTGGCTTCTTCACCTGCGAGATAGTCTGAGACCAGCCACCCAGACATCTGATGAAGCTGAGGAGTATTTTTATCTGTAATGTCCTGGCTCCCAAGTGGGTGGGCCTACGCCCTTCTAGGCCCACCCATGGCTGCGCCCCTGCCCAGTCATGTGAAATCCATAGATTAGGGCCTAATGAATTAATTTCAATTGACTGATTTCCTTACATGAACTGTAACTCAGTAAAATCTTTCAATTGTTGCATGCTGTGTTTATTTTTTTGTTCAGTATATGAATGGGAGTACAGACAAATGCAGGCAATGTGCCAGTTCCACTCGAGGACAGAAGCTGATCTAGCCAAGACTCTTGACTCCACTCAACCTTTAGACACTTACTATGCTGTAACAGACTCCAACACATCTCTGATAAGTGAAGCATTCATGGCACATTTTCTAGTTCATGGAATTGGAGAGGACTTCCACCAAAGCACAAACACACGGACACAGATTTACACACTTTATTCTCTTGGGAGTCTTACAAGGATGTAGGCACTTTGTTAGGACTCAATCAATATGAGTGGACACCCAGTCGTGAGACCAAGGAGACACAGTGTGTGTGTACGTGAGCGTGTGTGTGTGTGTGTGTGTGTGTGTGTGTGTGTGTGTGTGTGTGTGTGTGTGTGTGGTGTGTGTGGGGAAATAACTTCTCTCTGTTAGTAGTATTGACCCTTTAAACACAATGCTGCAAAACAAATCTATTTGTGTGAGAAATATTGGGGTCTCGGTCAGTGTGTGTCTGTTGAATGCTTGGGCTAGCTTTGAGATGGCATTGTGCCTAAAATGTATGCCAAAAACGTACTTAAGTGCTTGTCGTGCATTCACTTCAATTCCATCTCCCCCTAATGGAACTGTATTCACATCAAACACACACACACACACACACACACACACACACACACACACACACACACACACACACATAGTCACACAGGCATAGAGTGGAGACACAAACACACTCTCCATGACTCATCTTCATAGCTTCTTGTTGTACACTTAGAACAAAGAACTACAACCTAAAATGTCCTCATTGAAGAACCCTTTATGGTTTCAGATAGAACCCTTTTAAGTTCCATGTTGACACCTTAACACAGAGGGTTCTACATGGAAGCCAAAAGGGTTCTACCTGCAACCAAAAAGGTTCTCCTATGAGGATAGCCGGACATCTTAAGCGTGTTCTCTGCTACACTAAGCAGCACTACGTGACTGAATGAGTGACTGAAAGAGTGAGTGACTGAATGAGTGACTGAATGAGTGATTGAATGTATGAGCGAGTGAGTGACTGAATGAGTGAGTGTCTGAATGAGTGAGTGACTGAATGAGTGACTGAATGAGTGACTGACTGAATGAGTGACTGAATGAGTGAGTGACTGAATGAGTTAATGAATGAGTGATATGAGTTAATGAATTTATTTATTTATTTCACCTTTATTTAACCAGGTAGGCTAGTTGAGAACAAGTTTTCAATTGTAACTGCGACCTGGCCAAGATAAAGCATAGCAGTGTGAACAGACAACAGAGAGTTACACATGGAGTAAACAATGAACAAGTCAATAACACAGTAGAAAAAAAAGAGAGTCTATATACATTGTGTGCAAAAGGCATGAGGAGGTAGGCAAATAATTACAATTTTGCAGATTAACACTGGAGTGATAAATTATCAGATGGTCATGTACAGGTAGAGATATTGGTGTGCAAAAGAGCAGAAAAGTAAATAAATATAAACAGTATGGGGATGAGGTAGGTAAAATTGGGTGGGCTATTTACCGATAGACTATGTACAGCTGCAGCGATCGGTTAGCTGCTCAGATAGCAGATGTTTGAAGTTGGTAAGGGAGATAAAAGTCTCCAACTTCAGCGATTTTTGCAATTCGTCCCAGTCACAGGCAGCAGAGAACTGGAACGAAATGCGGCCAAATGAGGTGTTGGCTTTAAGGATGATCAGTGAGATACACCTGCTGGAGCGCGTGCTACGGGTGGGTGTTGCCATCGTGACCAGTGAACTGAGATAAGGCAGAGCTTTACCTAGCATGGACTTGTAGATGACCTGGAGCCAGTGGGTCTGGCAACGAATATGTAGCGAGGGCCAGCCGACTAGAGCATACAGGTCGCAGTGGTGGGTGGTATACGGTGCTTTAGTAACAAAACGGATGGCACTGTGATAAGACTGCATCCAGTTTGCTGAGTAGAGTATTGGAAGCTATTTTCTAGATGACATCGCCGAAGTCAAGGATTGGTGGATAGTCAGTTTTACTAGGGTAAGTTTGGCGGCGTGAGTGAAGGAGGCTTTGTTGCGGAATCGAAAGCCGACTCTAGATTTGATTTTAGATTGGAGATGTTTGATATGAGTCTGGAAGGAGAGTTTACAGTCTAGCCAGACACCTAGGTACTTATAGATGTCCACATATTCTAGGTCGGAACCATCCAGGGTGGTGATGCTAGTCCGGCGTGCCGGTGCAGGCAGCGAACGGTTGAAAAGCATGCATTTGGTTTTACTAGTATTTAAGAGCAGTTGGAGGCCACGGAAGGAGTGTTGTATGGCATTGAAGCTCGTTTGGAGGTTAGATAGCACAGTGTCCAAGGATGGGCTGGAAGAATACAGAATGGTGTCGTTTGCGTAGAGGTGGATCAGGGAATCGCCCGCAGCAAGAGCAACATCATTGATATATACAGAGAAAAGAGTCGGACCGAGAATTTAACCTTGTGGCACCCCCCATAGAGACTGCCAGAGGACTGGACAGCATGCCATCCGATTTGACACACTGAACTCTGTCTGCAAAGGAGTTGGTTAACCATGCAAGGCAGTCATCAGAAAAACCGAGGCTACTGAGTCTGCCGATAAGAATATGGTGATTGACAGAGCCAAAAGCCTTGGCAAGGTCGATGAAGACGGCTGCACAGTACTGTCTTTTATCGATGGCGGTTATGATATCGTTTAGTACCTTGAGCGTGACTGAGGTGAACCCGTGACCGGCTCGGAAACCAGATTGCACAGCGGAGAAGGTACGGTGGGGTTCGAGATGGTCAGTGACCTGTTTGTTGACTTGGCTTTCGAAGACCTTAGATAGGCAGGGCAGGATGGATATAGGTCTGTAACAGTTTGGGTCCAGGGTGTCTCCCCCTTTGAAGAGGGGGATGACTGTGGCAGCTTTCCAATCCTTGGGGATCTCAGACGATATGAAAGAGAGGTTGAACAGGCTGGTAATAGGGTTTGTGACAATAACGGCGGATAGTTTCAGAAATAGAGGGTCCAGATTGTCAAGCCCAGCTGATTTGTACGGGTCCAGGTTTTGCAGCTCTTTCAGAACATCTGCTATCTGGATTTGGGTAAAGGAGAACCTGGAGAGGCTTGGGCGAATAGCTGCGGGGGGAGGGGGGTGGGGGGGGGGTGGAGCTGTTGGGCGAGGTTGGAGTAGCCAGGAGGAAGGCATGGCCAGCCGTTGAGAAATGTTTGTTGGTTTTCGATAATCATGGATTTATCGGTGGTGACCGTGTTACCTGGCCTCAGTGCAGTGGGCAGCTGGGAGGAGGTGCTCTTGTTCTCCATGGACTTTACAGTGTCCCAGAACTTTTTGGAGTTAGAGCTACAGGATGCAAATTTCTGCCTGAAGAAGCTGTCCTTTGCTTTCCTGACTGTCTGCGTGTATTGGTTCCTGACTTCCCTGAACAGTTGCATATCGCGGGGACTATTCGATGCTATTGCAGTCCGCCACAGGATGTTTTTGTGCTGGTCGAGGGCAGTCAGGTCCGGAGTGAACCAAGGGCTATATCTGTTCTTAGTTTTGCATTTTTTGAACAGAGCATGCTTATCTAAAATGGTGTGGAAATTACTTTTAAAGAATGACCAGGTATCCTCAACTGACGGGATGAGGTCAATATCCTTCCAGGATACCCGGGCCAGGTCGATTAGAAAGGCCTGCTCACAGAAGTGTTTTAGGGAGCGTTTGACAGTGATGAGGGGTGGTCGTTTGACTGCGGATCCGTAGCGGATACAGGCAAGAAGGCAGTCATCGCTGAGATCCTGGTTGAAGACAGCGGAGGTGTATTTGGAGGGCCAGTTGGTCAGGATGATGTCTATGAGGGTGCCCTTGTTTACAGATTTAGGGTTGTACCTGGTGGGTTCCTTGATGATTTGTGTGAGATTGAGGGCATCTAGCTTAGATTGTAGGACTGCCGGGGTGTTAAGCATAACAGAACAAACTCTGTAGCTAGATGGGGGGTGATCAATTCACAAATGGTGTCCAGGGCACAGCTGGGAGCTGAGGGGTGTCGGTAGCAGGTGGCAACAGTGAGAGACTTATTTCTGGAGAGAGTCATTTTTAAAATTAGTAGTTTGAACTGTTTGGGTATGGACCTGGAAAGTGTGACATTACTTTGCAGGCTATCTCTGCAGTAGACTGCAACTCCTCCCCCTTTGGCAGTTCTATCTTGACGGAAATGTTATAGTTGGGTATGGAAATCTCAGAATTTTTGGTGGCCTTCCTGAGCTAGGATTCAGACACGGCAAGGACATCAGGGTTAGCAGAGTGTGCTAAAGCAGTGAGTAAAACAAACTTAGGGAGGAGGCTTCTGATGTTGACATGCATGAAACCAAGGCTTTTTTGATCACAGAAGTCAACAAATGAGGGTGCCTGGGGACATGCAGGGCCTGGGTTTACCTCCACATCACCCGCGGAACTGAGGAGGAGTAGTATGAGGGTGCGGCTAAAGGCTATCAAAACTGGTCGCCTAGAGCGTTGGGGACAAAGAATAAAAGGAGCAGATTTCTGGGCATGGTAGAATATATTCAGGGCATAATGCGTAGACAGGGGTATGGTGGGGTGCGGGTACAGCGGAGGTAAGCCCAGGCACTGGGTGATGATAAGAGAGGTTGTATCTCTGGACATGCTGGTTGTAATGGGTGAGGTCACCGCATGTGTGGGAGGTGGGACAAAGGAGGTATCAGGGGTATGAAGAGTGGAACTAGGGGCTCCATTGTAAACTAAAACAATGATAACTAACCTGAACAATGAGTTAATGAAAGAGTGACTGAATGAGTGAATGA
>NC_048584.1:30831514-30861514 GCF_013265735.2 Oncorhynchus mykiss | reverse complement strand
GCCTAGGTTTTTACCTGGTGTTTTATCTTTATTGCCTGTGAATTAAAATGTGTGGGAAGATTCTCTTTGTGTTTTAGCTCCAACAAGTACCTCGGTCTAGTCTTGATTTAGCTGGAGGAAGTTGTGAGCCATCCAAGTATTTAAATCACTAATACAGTCTAATAATTTATCCGTGGAGCTAAAATCCTCTAGTGACACAGAAATGTAAAGTTGTGTATCGTCTGCGTAGCAGTGGAAGTCAATGCTGTGCTTTCTGACAACGTTGTCAAGGTAACACACAGTAACATAAAGCATATAAACTGAACAGTACCGGACCCAAAATCAAACCTTGTGGAACGCCATCTGTGATATGTATTTTCTCTGAGTTACGGGGGACCAAAAACTCTTGAGCGGTTAAATAGGTAATGTATCAATATATATCAATCCAGTCTGTCCAGAAGGACATCATAGTCAACAGTGTCGATTGCAGCAGTTAAATCAAATAATAGAAGGACAGAGATCTGTTTGGCATGTCTGTTGGCGCTAAGACAAATTACCACTTTAACTAAGGCTGTCTCTGTGCTGTGGTGTGCCAGAAAACCAGATTAGAATTTTTTGAAAATACAGTTGGCACTTAAAAAAAAAAATGTGGGTGTTTGAAAACCAATTTCTCAAAAATGTTGCTTAAGAATGAAAGGTTGGAGATTGGCTGAAATTGCTAAAAACAGAATAATCTAGATGACTTTTCTTCAGAAGGGGTTTCACCATAGCAGTGTTGAGTGGAGTGGGGAAAGTGCCTGGGAACAGGGAGTGATTAACGATAGTTTGCTCTTCTTCAGATATGCAATTAAAAACTGTTTTGAAGAAGGTGGTGGGGATAGGATCCAGAAGGCAGGTAGAAGGCTTAAGTTGTGATATCACTTTCATGAGTCTGTGTCCACCAGGGAAAATAAATCCCTAGTGCCTTTGCGTAGTAGACTAGGGCACATATCAAACATTTCATCATGTCTAGCTTGACTGATACCCAACCTAATGTTTGTTATCTTATCTCTGAAATATGCCGCAAGGAGGATAGGATTTATCAGGCCATCAATGGTTGAGAAGAGCACTAGAATTATTCTGATTATTTGTGATCAAGTTAGAAAAATAAGTCCGTCTGGCATTTCTAATTGCATTGTTATAATGTATATGCCAAGTTGCTCTCGGAGTATCTTAATGGACCTGCAACTTTGACTTTCTCTACTTCCGCTCTGCCTTTCTGCAATTTCTCCTTCATTTATTTATTTTCCTCAGTCTCCATTTGGATGTGGCCTTTTTCAACTTTACTGGAGCTATGGCATCAATGTTCTATTAAATTGTTATTAATGTTGTCAACCAAATCATCTTAAGAGGAAGGCAGAATAGGTGGTGGAGTGTTTGTTGTTCATACACTCAATAAAATCTGTAGCAACTTCAAACGGTAGGATAGTGTTTCTTAATGTGTTACCCTGTGCTGTATTACCCTGTGCTGTGGGCAACAAGGTAGTAATGAACACACAGTGGTGATCAGATAAAGCAACATAAACAATACAGGATATGTCAATAGAAAGCCTCTTGGTAATAACCCGGTCCAGTGAATGGCTGAAGACTGAGAAACATGCAATGAACTTAGTAATGAGGTTATTCAGAAGAAAGGTTTTTACTAGTGATTGCTCTAATATTTCTAAGTGCCATATTCAATGAGTGTGGGCCACTCTGCCCCTGGGGCATCTGCCTGGAGTTAACCAATGGAAAAACAACCAAATTATTAACTTTACAACCATGTTTTCTGACACTCTCCAATCTATCATAATGGTAGGAGATGACCGTTTGTATAAACTCACTAGAAAGGTGGAGTTAAAGGAACAGAAAATTAGGTCACACAATAACCATAATGACATTTCTACAGGAGCTGATATGCTTTCTAAGTTCTATGTTGCTTATTCTGACAGGGAGAACTGGAGCACTGCCAGACCCTGTCTGTCAGTCTGTAAAACAGTTTACCATGTTGCTGGAAATAATCCTGGAACCCCTGCAGTTAGGGTGAATCCTGTCTCTTTTAAAAAGTCTTGGTTGCTCCCACAGCAAATCAAAGTTGTCACAAAAAGAGACATTCCTGTCGTTGCAAAGTTTCTTCAGGTACTCGTTTAGGGCAAAGAGTCGTCTGAAACGTCCAGAAGCCCTTCTGTAGCACTGGAGGGGGGCAGAGATAATTATTATCTTCCCTGTGCCAGCGAGGGCTTTAAAAATATTTGTTGCATTATTAGAACTATAACATCCCCTTAGAATTACCACCCTCCCTCCCCCGCACTTCTCCCTCCCTCCCTTCTCCTTCCCTCCCTTCTCCCTCCCTCCCTTCCTTCCTCCCTCCTTCACTTCTTCCTCCCTCCCTTCCCCCCTTCCCTTCTCCCTCCCTTTCATTGTTCCTTTCTCCCTCCCTCCTTCTCCCTCCATCTCTTCTCTCTACCTCCCTTCCCTCCTTCCCTTCTACCTCCCTCCCTCCCTTCCTTTCTCCCTCCCTTCTCCCTCCCTCTCTTCTCTCTACTTCCCTTCCCTCCTTCCCTTCTCCCTCACTCCATTCCTTCCATTCTCCCTTCCCTTGTTCCTTCCTCTCTCCCTTCTCCCTCCCTCTCTTCTCTCTCCCTCACTTCTCCTTCCCTCCCTTCTCCCTCCCTCCCTTCCTTTCTCCCTCCCTTCTCCATCCTTCCCTTCTTCCTCTCTCCCTTCTCTCTCTTTCCCTTTCTTTCCTTCCTCCCCTCAGCTCTAACAAATCCTGTCTTCAAACTCACAAGTTGAATCTGTTGAAGGCTGCAGGTGACTGTGGTATGAATAAAACATACGAACATATAAAATAAACATAATTAAACAAACTGTATTCAGGAGAGAATAAAACATGTCCACAACATCGCAGGAGTTAACAGTCATATCTCATTTGCGGCACAGTATCACATTCCCCTGGAGGGCTCATTCAGGAGGCATTTAAAATGTGTTCTCTCTCTTTTCCTTAAACCACCTTTTTCCTGCATCCATCCCTTCTCCTCTTCTCCCTGCATCCCCTCAGTTTGATGTAAATCATTTCCAACACTTTGCCTTGGACAGACTAGCCTGGTGACATCAACATCACACAGGATACAAGGCAATGCCTCAGATAGGCCAGCGTTGTCACTGATCCACTGTCTGTGAGGGGACACATACACACATTTTCTCTCTTGCTCTCTCGCTCTCTCTCTCTCTCTCTCTCTCCTCCCGCCAAAAAATCTGATTCATATTTCTCCTCTTGTTTAGGGCCAGATACTATTCCAGTTTGCTCTGTTTTTTGATTTATTCTTTCCAGTGTGTCAAATAGTTATCTTTTATTTTTTTCATAATAGGTTGGGTCTAATTGTGTGGCTGTCCTGGGTCTCTGTGGGGTCTGTTTGGGTTTGTGAACAGAGCCCTTGAACCAGCTGGCTGAGGGGACTCTTGTCTAGTTTAATCTCTCTGTAGGTGAGGGCTTTATGGTGGAATGTTTGGGCATCGCTTCCTTTTAGATGGTTGAAGAATTGAACAGCTCTTCTCTGGATTTGATAATTAGCGGGTTTAGTCCTCATTCTGCTCTGCATGCATTGTACATGAAGGACATTTTAGCAGAATTCTGCATGCAGTCTCAATTGGGTGTTTGTCTAGGGTGACCACATTTAAAATGTGCAAATGCGGGACAAAATAATGATTTTGCAGGACAGTGCAGCCTACATAAAAAATAACTACAATGCTCAGTATATTGTTTTCGCTGAGGAAATGTTGGCGTTTGCTGTTGATGATACCGCAGATAATTTTTTTGAAGGTTACTGTTGATACAGATTCCACAGTAATTATTGGTGTCAAATTTGTCTCCACTTTTGTGGATTGGGGTGATCAAACCTTGGTTCCAAATAATGTTGAAGAGTTTAAGAATAGCCCTTTTGAATTTGTTTGAATATTTTATAATTTTGTTTAGTATACCATCAACACCACAGGCCTTTTTGGGTTGGAGGGTTTGTATTTGGTCCTGAAGCTCAAATAATGTAATTGGAGAATCCAGTGGGTTCTGGTAGTCTTTAATAGATGATTCTAAGTTTTGTAAATGATCATGTACAGTGCCTTGCAAAAGTATTCGGCCCCCTTGAACTTTGCTACCTTTTTCCACATTTCAGGCTTCAAACATAAAGATATAAAACTGTATTTTTTTGTGAAGAATCAACAACAAGTGGGACACAATCATGAAGTGGAACGACATTTATTGGATATTTCAAACTTTTTTAACAAATCAAAAACTGAAAAATTGGCCGTGCAAAATTATTCAGCCCCCTTAAGTTAATACTTTGTAGCGCCACCTTTTGCTGCGATTATAGCTGTAAGTCGCTTGGGGTATGTCTCTATCAGTTTTGCACATGGAGAGACTGACATTTTTTCCCATTCCTCCTTGCAAAACAGCTCGAGCTCAGTGAGGTTGGATGGAGAGCATTTGTGAACAGCAGTTTTCAGTTCTTTCCACAGATTCTCGATTGGATTCAGGTCTGGACTTTGACTTGGCCATTCTAACACCTGGATATGTTTATTTTTGAACCATTCCATTGTAGATTTTGCTTTATGTTTTGGATCATTGTCTTGTTGGAAGACAAATCTCCGTCCCAGTCTCAGGTCTTTTGCAGACTCCATCAGGTTTTCTTCCAGAATGGTCCTGTATTTGGCTCCATCCATCTTCCCATCAATTTTAACCATCTTCCCTGTCCCTGCTGAAGAAAAGCAGGCCCAAACCATGATGCTGCCACCACCATGTTTGACAGTGTTTTCAGGGTGATGAGCTGTGTTGCTTTTACGCCAAACATAACGTTTTGCATTGTTGCCAAAAAGTTCAATTTTGGTTTTATCTGACCAGAGCACCTTCTTCCACATGTTTGGTGTGTCTCCCAGGTGGATTGTGGCAAACCATAAAGGCCAGATTTGTGCAATATACGACTGATTGTTGTCCTATGGACAGAGTCTCCCACCTCAGCTGTAGATCTCTGCAGTTCATCCAGAGTGATCATGGGCCTCTTAGCTGCATCTCTGATCAGTCTTCTCCTTGTATGAGCTGAACGTTTAGTGGGACGGCCAGGTCTTGGTAGATTTGCAGTGGTCTGATACTCCTTCCATTTCAATAGTATCGCTTGCACAGTGCTCCTTGGGATGTTTAAAGCTTGGGAAATCTTTTTGTATCCAAATTCGGCTATAAACTTCTTCACAACAGTATCTCGAACCTGCCTGGTGTGTTCCTTGTTCTTCATGATGCTCTCTGCGCTTTTAACGGACCTCTGAGACTATCACAGTGCAGGTGCATTTATACGGAGACTTGATTACACACAGGTGGATTGTATTTATCATCATTAGTCATTTAGGTCAACATTGGATCATTCAGAGATCCTCACTGAACTTCTGGAGAGAGTTTGCTGCACTGAAAGTAAAGGGGCTGAATAATTTTGCACGCCCAATTTTTCAGTTTTTGATTTGTTAAAAAAGTTTGAAATATCCAATAAATGTCGTTCTACTTCATGATTGTGTCCCACTTGTTGTTGATTCTTCACAAAAAAATACAGTTTTATATCTTTATGTTTGAAGCCTGAAATGTGGCAAAAGGTCGCAAAGTTCAAGGGGGCCGAATACTTTCGCAAGGCACTGTATATGTTTGCTGTTTGTTATTTGTTATATGGCTGAAAAGGTTGGAGAAGTGGTTTATCCATACATCTCCATTTTGGATAGACTGTTCTTTATGTTGTTGTTTGTTTAGTGTGTTCCAATTTTCCCAGAAGTGATTTTATTCTATGGATTCTTCAATCACAATGAGCTGTTATCCACCAACAGTAGGCCTTATTTTCTTACTGCTTTTATGAGCTGAAAGAGAATATACCCAGACGGAGCTCTTTAAAACATAATTCATTTAGATTCTCATCAGGGACCTGTCCAGTGCCGTGTCCAATAGCCTGTGTTTAGGAAAGAGAACAGGAATGTATTCATGGTGTCTTCATATCTTCCCAGCAGGACTGCCTCAACAGACACTCTGTTTTCAAGTCAACATTTTAATTAGTATTCTATTTGGAACAACAGCATGTTCCCCTTTCCTGCGGTAACCCCCGCCGGGCAGTCAATTAAAATGCTCCTCACTAGATTAGCTTCTCACCAGCCAGCTAGCACACCACTAGGTGTATCATAGCTAGCTATACGCACACACACAGGTACACACACACATACCGCACCCACACACGCATACACACACACACACACAGCCTCACAAACACACACACACACACAACATATCAGAGTGACATCGGCAAAGGGACACAGGAGAATTATACTGTATTATACAAGCCACATCACACCGCCTGAGAGGCACCGACAGGGACCCACAGCCCTGCAGTTCAGTGTATCTCTCCATCTCACTGCCTCTCTCTCTCTCTCTGCCCACCTCTCTCTCTTTCTCACTCTCTCTCTTTCCATCTCTCTCTTTCTATTTCTCTCTTTCACTCTCTCTATATTTTTCTTTCTCATCCCTCTTGCTCTATTCCCTTATTTATCTGTCTCCCTCTCCATATTCCCTTCTTTCTCTGACTACCTCTCCATCCTCTCTCTCTATTCCTTTCGTTCTCTGTCTCCCTCTCCATCCCTCTCTCTATTCCCTTCTTTCTCTGACTCCCTCTCCATCCCTCTCTCTATTCCCTTATTTCTCTGTCTCCCTCTCCATCCCTCTCTCTATTCCCTTCTTTCTCTGTCTCCCTCTCCACCCCTCTCTCCATTCCCTTATTTCTCTGTCTCCCTCTCCATCCCCTCTCTCTATTCCCTTATTTATCTGTCTCCCTCTCCATCCCTCTCTCTATTCCCTTCTTTCTCTGTCTCCCTCGCCATCCCTCTCTCTCTATTCCCTTATTTCTCTGACTTTCCCTCTCTTTCTCTCTCTTTCCCTCTCTCTTTCTCTCTCTTTCTCTCTCTTTCCCTCTCTTTCTCTCTCTTTCTCTTTCCTTGCACCCACAGCAGAACAACACTCTCGTATCCGTTCCGCCAGTAGCTCTGAAGGTAGAGAGATTAAGAGAGACCAGAGGCATTCACATCCTGGAGATCTGGAGAACTGCTGGTTTTCTGTTCAACCTGATCATTAATTGCACCCACGTGGTGTCCCAGGCAGTGACAAATTAGTATAATTTCAGCCCATTTCCTGTATTTTCTTCTAATTCCACCTGTTTTCACCACATTCAAAATAATTTCACTCAACATGTCCCCTCACAGCAGAGTAGCATGATGTCTTTGTGGCCAGTCAAGTGTATTATGTAAAGGAATTATACACGCGCATGTGGTAGAAAAACACATTATCCAAGAAGGCTACGCAATGTCAATGCTTCTGTGAATATAAGCAGACAGTATATAGTATATGCAGTTTTAGCAGACACTTTTATCCAAAGTGATTTACATATCCATTGCCCCGGTGTGAATCAAACCCATGATCCTTTGCACCAGGCTCTACCAAATGAGCATGGGGTTAAGTTGAGTCATTTTTTACATTCAGCATCACTTCTTAAAGGGAAATATAGTCTTCTTTCTAACAAAGATATCTACATATATTTCAGGCTGTTCTGTATCCCTGGAAATAATCTGAATTCATGTAAACATTATAGTTTTGAAAACCTAGCTTGTTGTAAAAAAAATTGTTTTTTTTGGCAAAACTTTAGCCTGGGTATGGGGTAGGTTGAGCCACGGGACAGGGAGAGTTAAGTCTACCTTTTTAAAACCATGTCTATCTTTATTTCCCACAATTGAACACAAACACAAATACAATCGTTTTTTTTTATTTCAATCATTTTATAAGACTGGTTTAACACCTAACAAACAAATTGTACATAAAACAAAAAACCTAGTAGTCCAGGCCCTGTCCAGACCTCATATCCCAGCGTTAATGCCTTGCATTACGCCTGGGAAGAAAACATTTACATTTTCGCAACTTGCCATTTGCTCAACTTATCCCATGGCCATTTGCTCAACTTATCCCATGGCCATTTGCTCAACTTATCCCATGGCCATTTGCTCAACTTATCCCATGGCCATTTGCTCAACTTATCCTAAGGCAATAATTGACTGTTAGCCCGTACAGCTACAACTTTCCCCTTTGGCTCAACTTTCCCCTTTGGCTGAACTTTCCCCACTATCCCCTATAAGGGATACTAATTATCTCCTCTCTGATATCCTACTGATCACCTCGTCTTTTCTCATGACCACTCTAGGCTATATTTCCCCCTCGCAAAGACAGTTGTGCTGTAAACTAACGCACCACAATATTCTAAATAACTGGACACTGCAGATTTGAATTTCACTTCCCTAGCTCACACCTCAGATGTCTACCTAGCTTACCTTAGATAGCTCAGAGCTCAGATGTCTACCTAGCTTACCTTAGATAGCTCACAGCTCAGATGTCTACCTAGCTTACCTTAGATAGCTCACAGCTCAGATGTCTACCTAGCTTACCTTAGATAGCTCAGAGCTCAGATGTCTACCTAGCTTACCTTAGATAGCTCACAGCTCAGATGTCTACCTAGCTTACCTTAGATAGCTCACAGCTCAGATGTCTACCTAGCTTACCTGAGAGACTAGTCAAGGACCATATCACCTCCACCCTACCTGACACCCTAGACCCACTCCAATTTGCTTACCGCCCAAATAGGTCCACAGACGATGCAATCTCAACCACACTGCACACTGCCCTAACCCATCTGGACAAGAGGAATACCTTTGTGAGAATGCTGTTCATCGACTACAGCTCGGCATTCAACACCATAGTACCCTCCAAGCTCGTCATCAAGCTCGAGACCCTGGGTCTCGACCCCGCCCTGTGCAACTGGGTACTGGACTTCCTGACGGGCCGCCCCCAGGTGGTGAGGGTAGGCAACAACATCTCCTCCCCGCTGATCCTCAACACTGGGGCCCCACAAGGGTGCGTTCTGAGCCCTCTCCTGTACTCCCTGTTCACCCACGACTGCGTGGCCACGCACGCCTCCAACTCAATCATCAAGTTTGCGGACGACACAACAGTGGTAGGCTTGATTACCAACAACGATGAGACGGCCTACAGGGAGGAGGTGAGGGCCCTCGGAGTGTGGTGTCAGGAAAATAACCTCACACTCAACGTCAACAAAACTAAGGAGATGATTGTGGACTTCAGGAAACAGCAGAGGGAACACCCCCCTATCCACATCGATGGAACAGTAGTGGAGAGGGTAGCAAGTTTTAAGTTCCTCGGCATACACATCACAGACAAACTGAATTGGTCCACTCACACAGACAGCATCGTGAAGAAGGCGCAGCAGCGCCTCTTCAACCTCAGGAGGCTGAAGAAATTTGGCTTGTCACCAAAAGCACTCACAAACTTCTACAGATGCACAATCGAGAGCATCCTGGCGGGCTGTATCACCGCCTGGTATGGCAACTGCACCGCCCTCAACCGTAAGGCTCTCCAGAGGGTAGTGAGGTCTGCACAACGCATCACCGGGGGCAAACTACCTGCCCTCCAGGACACCTACACCACCCGATGTCACAGGAAGGCCATAAAGATCATCAAGGACATCAACCACCTGAGCCACTGCCTGTTCACCCCGCTATCATCCAGAAGGCGAGGTCAGTACAGGTGCATCAAAGCTGGGACCGAGAGACTGAAAAACAGCTTCTATCTCAAGGCCATCAGACTGTTAAACAGCCACCACTAACACTGACACTGACTCAACTCCAGCCACTTTAATAATGGGAATTGATGGGAAAGGACGTAAATATATCACTAGCCACTTTAAACAATGCTACCTTATATAAATGTTACTTACCCTACATTATTCATCTCATATGCATACGTATATACTGTACTCTATATCATCGACGGTATCCTTATGTAATACATGTATCACTAGCCACTTTATACTATACTATGCCACTTTGTTTACATACTCATCTCATTTGTACATACTGTACTCGATACCATCTACTGTATCTTGCCTATGCTGCTCTGTACCATCACTCATTCATATATCCTTATGTACATATTCTTTATCCCCTTACACTGTGTACAAGACAGTAGTTTTGTAATTGTTAGTTAGATTACTTGTTATTACTGCATTGTCGGAACTAGAAGCACAAGCATTTCGCTACACTCGCACTAACATCTGCTAACCATGTGTATGTGACAAATAAAATTTGATTTGATTTGATTTGAATTGATAACTCACAGCTCAGATGTCTACCTAGCTTACCTTAGATAGCTCACACCTCAGATGTCTACCTAGCTTACCTTAGATAGCTCACAGCTCAGATGTCTACCTAGCTTACCTTAGATAGCTCACAGCTCAGGTGTCTACCTAGCTTACCTTAGATAGCTCACAGCTCAGGTGTCTACCTAGCTTACCTTAGATAGCTCACAGCTCAGATGTCTACCTAGCTTACCTTACCTAGCTCAGAACCCAGCTGTCTACCTAGCTTACCTTAGCTAGCTCACAGCCCATGTGTCTACCTAGCTTACCTTAGCTAGCTCACAGCCCATGTGTCTACCAATCTTACCTTAGATAGCTCACAGCCCATGTGTCTACCTAGCTTACCTTAGATAGCTCACAGCCCATGTGTCTACCAATCTTACCTTAGATAGCTCACAGCTCAGATGTCTACCTAGCTTACCTTACCTAGCTCAGAACCCAGCTGTCTACCTAGCTTACCTTAGCTAGCTCACAGCCCATGTGTCTACCTAGCTTACCTTAGCTAGCTCACAGCCCATGTGTCTACCAATCTTACCTTAGATAGCTCACAGCCCATGTGTCTACCTAGCTTACCTTAGATAGCTCACAGCCCATGTGTCTACCAATCTTACCTTACCTAGCTCAGAACCCAGCTGTCTACCTAGCTCACCTTACCTGGCACCCCTCACCAAGCTGTTCAGGGTAGGTTGCAATGATGTTACAGCACACTCTAGAGGGTTAAACCACACATACTGTACCTTCCTTGCCATCAGCCCTTATCTACTTACACCCGTATCCCTGACACATACAGTATACCCACGTTGAGCCTGTTACCCAATCAGCAGACACCAGGAAATGGTGAGAGAGAGAAAGAGAGAGAGAAACCCCACAGAGCACCAGGACAGCAACCCAATTAGACCCAACCAAATCATGAGAAAACAAAAAGATAATTACTTGACACATTGGAAAGAATTAACAAAAAAACAGAGCAAACTAGAATGCTATTTGGCCCTAAACAGAGAGTACACGGTGGCAAAATACCTGACCGCTGTGACTGACCCAAAATTAAGGAAAGCTTTGACTATGTACAGACTCAGTGAGCAAAGCCTTGCTATTGAGAAAGGCCGCCGTAGGCAGACATGGCTCTCAAGAGAAGACAGGCTATGTGCACATTGTCCACAACATGAGGTGGAGACAGAGCTGCACTTCCTAACCTCCTGCCAAATGTATGACCATATTAGAGACACATATTTCCCTCATATTACACAGACCCACAAAGAATTCGAAACAAATCCAATTTTGATAAACTCCCTATTGGGTGATATACCACATTGTCCAATCACAGCAGCAATATGTTTGACCTGTTGCAAGAAAAGGGCAACCAGTGAAGAACAAACACCATTGTAAATACAACCCATATTTATGTTTATTTATTCTCCCTTTTGTACTTTAACCATTTGCACATCGTTACAACACTGTAAAAATACATAATATGACATTTGAAATGTCTTTATTCTTTTTGAACTTCGGTGAGTGTAATGTTTACTGTTAATTTGTATTGTTTATTTCACTTTTGTTTATTATCCACTTTGCTTTGGCAATGTTAACACGTGTTTCCCATGCCAATAAAGCCCTTACATTGAATTGAATTGAGAGAGAGATATGCTTTGTCGTATGTCTGTAACCCAGTAGCTGTGTGTGACATGATGTGACGTGTCTCGTTGTGCTATATGTTATGACCCAGTATATAGTGTTTGCTTCCTGCGTCTCTCAGTGCACGTCATGCCTTATCTCTGAGTGTTTAAGCTGTGTTTATTTATGTATGAATTGTGTCAGCTTCAGTAAAGATTATCATCTGAGCGTCACATTACCGTAGCTAGCTATATTCCTCCCTCTCTCCCTCGTGTGTGTGGACTC
The DNA here is from genome assembly GCF_013265735.2 of Oncorhynchus mykiss. Classification (NCBI taxonomy): domain Eukaryota; kingdom Metazoa; phylum Chordata; class Actinopteri; order Salmoniformes; family Salmonidae; genus Oncorhynchus; species Oncorhynchus mykiss. The sequence continues at coordinate 30,849,350 of NC_048584.1, read as the reverse complement.
TAGTGCAGCGTGTTTGAATGAGGTTCAACATGTCTCATATTTTCGACTGCTTGTCTGTTGTGTGGAGAGCTGTGTTTCAGTCACCGCTGTCCATGGTGCTGAAAAATCTGATTGCTGCTTTTTTACTGTCTACATTAGACCTCCGACACATGTCTATGGCAGCATTTACACATGCAGCCCAATTCTGATCTTTTGCCTATTTAAATTGGTAAAAATACAAATAATTAGGCAAAAGATCAGAATTGGGAAGCCTTTGTAGATTTTTCAACACCATGGACAGCGGTGACTGAAACACAGCTCTCCACACAACAGACAAGTCACCACAAAAGTATCTGTACATGGCTTGAGTAAAATACACCATACCTGAAAGGCCAATCCGGGATATGAACTCATGTCAACAAAGACACCTTATGCTATTTAGAGTGAAAGGGAGACACTTATTGGACAGGATTTTGTCACCAGTTAAACATCCATCGCTCTCTCAGTAGTGTGTGTAGACGGTAGACCTTTGAAAAAAGGTACAACAACAACACCTTATGCTCTTTACTCCAGGACTGTCTTGCCACCATCTGTTGCATTTGTTTACACATCCGTAGGGTCTCACATATCCACTGGCAGATGCTGATCATATGACTCTGTGGTCAGTGTGATCATGCATGACATTATACATCTAACCACTGTGTTCCTCTTCCAGTCACTTCCCTTTTGGATGTACTCTCATCACTACCCCAGTCAGCCAGGTTAAAACCCCCAGAGAGGGATGCCCCTCTTGGGCACACGTTCCCTGGGGCTTGGAGTGATGGAGGAGGTGGTGGTTAGGATGATTGCAACAATACACGTGTCCCGACAGCACAGAGCGGTGCAGGTGTGCCTGTGTCATGCATGACTTGTCATGAATGGTTGTTTGTGCCGACCCCTCAGTGCCCACAAGTGTAATCTGCTGTGTGAGCAATAACATGTTCCTCTATAACTAACCACGGATATATGTCGCAGTTCTTAGAAATATACCGCTTGGACGCTCTGTAGAAAAGGAAAATAATTATGTACAGTATCTCTCTCTCTCTCTCTCTCTCTCTCTCTCTCTCTCTCTCTCTCTCTCTCTCTCTCTCTCTCTCTCACACTCTCTCTCACTCTCTCTCTCTCTCTCTCTCTCTCTCTCTCTCTCTCTCTCTCTCTCTCACTCTCACTCTCACTCTCTCACACTCTCTCTCTCTCTCTCTCTCTCTCTCTCTGTCTCTGTCTCTCTATGTCTGTTTAGTTTGTCAGGATCCTATTACCTATTACCTACTGCTACTGTTCCTGGTGTCCACATATCATCTACAAATACATGACAATGCACAGAACAGTTATAGACAACAACATACGATATTACATTCAGTTTTAAATAAAACATTAAGCAATAAGGCCCTAGGGTGTGTGGTATATGGCCAATTCTTAGACACAACACAATGACATGTTTTGTCATAACCGTGGTATATGGTCTGATATTCCACAGCTGTCAGCCAATCAGCACTCAGGGCTCAAACCATGCAGTGTATAATGAATTATACATTGAATGTAAAAAACATTAAGAACATCTGCTCTTTCTATGACATAGGCTGACCAAGCAAGTGACAATACATGTTTTACTATTTACACACTCTTCATAGATACAGTACATATTCATATTCTTATATACAGCACAGTTGAATTAGATATTTAGAAAGAGATATGTGTTATTATCTGTTTTTTAAATCTGAACTTTTTACCTGAGTAACCTCTGGTGACAGAGCATTCCACCATGACATGGCTCTATACATAGTTGAGTAACCTCTGGTGACAGAGCATTCCACCATGACATGGCTCTATACATAACTGAGTAACCTCTAGTGGCAGAGCATTCCACCATGACATGGCTCTATACATAACTGAGCGACACATTAAATCTGTTTCTTTGAGTGTAAAGAAACCCATAGTGGTGTGTCTGGTGGGGTATATATGTCTGGTGGGGTATATATGTCTGGTGGGGTATGGATGTCTGGTGGGGTATGGATGTCTGGTGGGGTATATATGTCTGGTGGGGTATGGATGTCTGGTGGGGTATGTATGTCTGGTGGGGTATGGATGTCTGGTGGGGTATGTATGTCTGGTGGGGTATATATGTCTGGTGGGGTATGGATGTCTGGTGGGGTATATATGTCTGGTGGGGTATATATGTCTGGTGGGGTATGGATGTCTGGTGGGGTATGGATGTCTGGTGGGGTATATATGTCTGGTGGGGTATGGATGTATGGTGGGGTATGTATGTCTGGTAGGGTATGGATGTCTGGTGGGGTATATATGTCTGGTGGGGTATATATGCCTGGTGGGGTATGGATGTCTGGTGGGGTATGGATGTCTGGTGGGGTATATATGTCTGGTGGGGTATGGATGTCTGGTGGGGTATGGATGTCTGGTGGGGTATGGATGTATGGTGGGGTATGTATGTCTGGTAGGGTATATATTTCTGGTGGGGTATATATGTCTGGTGGGGTATATATGTCTGGTGGGGTATATATGTCTGGTGGGGTATGGATATCTGATGGGGTATGGATGTCTGGTGGGGTATGGATGTCTGGTGGGGTATATATGTCTGGTGGGGTATGGATGTCTGGTGGGGTATATATGTCTGGTGGGGTATGGATGTCTGGTGGGGTATATATGTCTGGTGGGGTATGGATGTCTGGTGGGGTATATATGTCTGGTGGGGTATGGATGTCTGGTGGAGTATGTATGTATGGTGGGGTATGTAAGTCTGGTGGGGTATATATGTCTGGTGGGGTATGTATGTATGGTGGGGTATGGATGTCTGGTGGGGTATGTATGTCTGGTGGGGTATGTGTGGCTGGTGGGATATGGATGTCTGGTGGGGTATGTCTGGTGGGGTATATATGTCTGGTGAGGTATGGATGTCTGGTGGGGTATGGATGTCTGGTGGGGTATGGATTTATAGTGGGGTATGTATGTCTGGTGGGGTATGTATGTATGTTGGGGTATATATGTCTGGTGGGGTATGGATGTGTGGTGGGGTATGTCTGTCTGGTGGGGTATGGATGTATGGTGGTGTATGGATGTCTGGTGGGGTATGTCTGGTGGGGTATGTATGTCTGGTGGGGTATGTATGTCTGGTGGGGTATGTATGTCTGGTGGGGTATGTGTGTCTGGTGGGGTATATATGTCTGGTGGGGTATGTGTGTCTGGTGGGGTATGTATGTCTGGTGGGGTATATATGTCTGGTGGGGTATATATGTCTGGTGGGGTATGTATGTCTGGTGGGGTATATATGTCTGGTGGGGTATATATGTCTGGTGGTGTATGGATGTCTGGTGGGGTATGTCTGGTGGGGTATGTCTGGTGGGGTATGTATGTCTGGTGGGGTATGGATGTCTGGTGGGGTATGGATGTCTGGTGGGGTATGTATGTCTGGTGGGGTATATATGTCTGGTGGGGTATTGATGTCTGGTGGGGTATGTCTGGTGGGGTATGTATGTCTGGTGGGGTATGTATGTCTGGTGGGGTATGTATGTCTGGTGGGGTATGTATGTCTGGTGGGGTATGTGTGTCTGGTGGGGTATGTATGTCTGGTGGGGTATGTATGTCTGGTGGGGAATGGATGTCTGGTGGGGTATATATGTCTGGTGGGGTATGTGTGTCTGGTGGGGTATGTCTGTCTGGTGGGGTATGGATGTATTGTGGTGTATGGATGTCTGGTGGGGTATGTCTGGTGGGGTATGTATGTCTGGTGGGGTATGTATGTCTGGTGGGGTATGTGTGTCTGGTGGGGTATATATGTCTGGTGGGGTATGTGTGTCTGGTGGGGTATGTATGTCTGGTGGGGTCTATATGTCTGGTGGGGTATGGATATCTGGTGGGGTATATATGTCTGGTGGGGTATATATGTCTGGTGGGGTATATATGTCTGGTGGGGTATATATGTCTGGTGGAGTATGGATGTCTGGTGGGGTATGTCTGGTGTGGTATGTCTGGTGGGGTATGTATGTCTGGTGGGGTATGGATGTCTGGTGGGGTATGGATGTCTGGTGGGGTATGTATGTCTGGTGGGGTATATATGTCTGGTGGGGTATTGATGTCTGGAGGGGTATGTCTGGTGGGGTATGTATGTCTGGTGGGGTATGTATGTCTGGTGGGGTATATATGTCTGGTGGGGTATGTATGTCTGGTGGGGTATGTGTGTCTGGTGGGGTATGTATGTCTGGTGGGGTATGTATGTCTGGTGGGGTATGGATGTCTGGTGGGGTATATATGTCTGGTGGGGTATGTGTGTCTGGTGGGGTATGTATGTCTGGTGGGGTATATATGTCTGGTGGTGTATGGATGTCTGGTGGGGTATGTCTGGTGGGGTATATATGTCTGGTGGGGTATGTGTGTCTGGTGGGGTATGTATGTCTGGTGGGGTATGTGTGTCTGGTGGGGTATATATGTCTGGTGGGGTATATATGTCTGGTGGGGTATGTCTGGTGGGGTATATATGTCTGGTGGGGTATTGATGTCTGGTGGGGTATGTCTGGTGGGGTATGTATGTCTGGTGGGGTATGTATGTCTGGTGGGGTATGTATGTCTGGTGGGGTATGTATGTCTGGTGGGGTATGTGTGTCTGGTGGGGTATGTATGTCTGGTGGGGTATGTATGTCTGTTGGGGTATGTATGTCTGGTGGGGTATATATGTCTGGTGGGGTATGTCTGTCTGGTGGGGTATGGATGTATGGTGGTGTATGGATTTCTGGTGGGGTATGTCTGGTGGGGTATATATGTCTGGTGGGGTATGTGTGTCTGGTGGGGTATGTATGTCTGGTGGGGTATGTGTGTCTGGTGGGGTATATATGTCTGGTGGGGTATATATGTCTGGTGGGGTATGTCTGGTGGGGAATATATGTCTGGTGGGGTATGTGTGTCTGGTGGGGTATGGATGTCTGGTGGGGTATGGATGTCTGGTGGGGTATGTTTGTCTGGTGGGGTATGTATGTCTGGTGGGGTATGTATGTCTGGTGGGGTATGTATGTCTGGTGGGGTATGTGTGTCTGGTGGGGTATATATGTCTGGTGGGGTATGTGTGTCTGGTGGGTTATGTATGTCTGGTGGGGTATATATGTCTGGTGGGGTATATATGTCTGGTGGGGTATGTATGTCTGGTGGGGTATATATGTCTGGTGGGGTATATATGTCTGGTGGTGTATGGATGTCTGGTGGGGTATGTCTGGTGGGGTATGTCTGGTGGGGTATGTATGTCTGGTGGGGTATGGATGTCTGGTGGGGTATGGATGTCTGGTGGGGTATGTATGTCTGGTGGGGTATATATGTCTGGTGGGGTATTGATGTCTGGTGGGGTATGTCTGGTGGGGTATGTATGTCTGGTGGGGTATGTATGTCTGGTGGGGTATGTATGTCTGGTGGGGTATGTATGTCTGGTGGGGTATGTGTGTCTGGTGGGGTATGTATGTCTGGTGGGGTATGTATGTCTGGTGGGGAATGGATGTCTGGTGGGGTATATATGTCTGGTGGGGTATGTGTGTCTGGTGGGGTATGTCTGTCTGGTGGGGTATGGATGTATTGTGGTGTATGGATGTCTGGTGGGGTATGTCTGGTGGGGTATGTATGTCTGGTGGGGTATGTATGTCTGGTGGGGTATGTGTGTCTGGTGGGGTATATATGTCTGGTGGGGTATGTGTGTCTGGTGGGGTATGTATGTCTGGTGGGGTCTATATGTCTGGTGGGGTATGGATATCTGGTGGGGTATATATGTCTGGTGGGGTATATATGTCTGGTGGGGTATATATGTCTGGTGGGGTATATATGTCTGGTGGAGTATGGATGTCTGGTGGGGTATGTCTGGTGGGGTATGTCTGGTGGGGTATGTATGTCTGGTGGGGTATATATGTCTGGTGGGGTATTGATGTCTGGAGGGGTATGTCTGGTGGGGTATGTATGTCTGGTGGGGTATGTATGTCTGGTGGGGTATATATGTCTGGTGGGGTATGTATGTCTGGTGGGGTATGTGTGTCTGGTGGGGTATGTATGTCTGGTGGGGTATGTATGTCTGGTGGGGTATGGATGTCTGGTGGGGTATATATGTCTGGTGGGGTATGTGTGTCTGGTGGGGTATGTATGTCTGGTGGGGTATATATGTCTGGTGGTGTATGGATGTCTGGTGGGGTATGTCTGGTGGGGTATATATGTCTGGTGGGGTATGTGTGTCTGGTGGGGTATGTATGTCTGGTGGGGTATGTGTGTCTGGTGGGGTATATATGTCTGGTGGGGTATATATGTCTGGTGGGGTATGTCTGGTGGGGTATATATGTCTGGTGGGGTATTGATGTCTGGTGGGGTATGTCTGGTGGGGTATGTATGTCTGGTGGGGTATGTATGTCTGGTGGGGTATGTATGTCTGGTGGGGTATGTATGTCTGGTGGGGTATGTGTGTCTGGTGGGGTATGTATGTCTGGTGGGGTATGTATGTCTGGTGGGGTATGGATGTCTGGTGGGGTATATATGTCTGGTGGGGTATGTCTGTCTGGTGGGGTATGGATGTATGGTGGTGTATGGATTTCTGGTGGGGTATGTCTGGTGGGGTATGTATGTCTGGTGGGGTATGTATGTCTGGTGGGGTATGTGTGTCTGGTGGGGTATATATGTCTGGTTGGGTATGTGTGTCTGGTGGGGTATGTATGTCTGGTGGGGTATATATGTCTGGTGGGGTATGGATATCTGGTGGGGTATATATGTCTGGTGGGGTATGTATGTCTGGTGGGGTATATATGTCTGGTGGGGTATATATGTCTGGTGGGGTATATATGTCTGGTGGTGTATGGATGTCTGGTGGGGTATGTCTGGTGGGGTATGTATGTCTGGTGGGGTATGGATGTCTGGTGGGGTATGGATGTCTGGTGGGGTATGTATGTCTGGTGGGGTATATATGTCTGGTGGGGTATTGATGTCTGGTGGGGTATGTCTGGTGGGGTATGTATGTCTGGTGGGGTATGTATGTCTGGTGGGGTATGTATGTCTGGTGGGGTATGTATGTCTGGTGGGGTATGTGTGTCTGGTGGGGTATGTATGTCTGGTGGGGTATGTATGTCTGGTGGGGTATGGATGTCTGGTGGGGTATATATGTCTGGTGGGGTATGTGTGTCTGGTGGGGTATGTATGTCTGGTGGGGTATATATGTCTGGTGGTGTATGATTGTCTGGTGGGGTATGTCTGGTGGGGTTTATATGTCTGGTGGGGTATGTGTGTCTGGTGGGGTATGTATGTCTGGTGGGGTATGTGTGTCTGGTGGGGTATATATGTCTGGTGGGGTATATATGTCTGGTGGGGTATGTCTGGTGGGGAATATATGTCTGGTGGGGTATGTGTGTCTGGTGGGGTATGGATGTCTGGTGGGGTATGGATGTCTGGTGGGGTATGTTTGTCTGGTGGGGTATGTATGTCTGGTGGGGTATGTGTGTCTGGTGGGGTATATATGTCTGGTGGGGTATGTGTGTCTGGTGGGGTATGTATGTCTGGTGGAGTATATATGCCTGGTGGGGTATATATGTCTGGTGGGGTATGGATATCTGGTGGGGTATGGATATCTGGTGGGGTATGTGTGTCTGGTGGGGTATGGATATCTGGTGGGGTATGTGTGTCTGGTGGGGTATGGATGTCTGGCGGGGTATGTGTGTCTGGTGGGGTATGGATATCTGGTGGGGTATATATGTCTGGTGGGGTATGGATGTCTGGCGGGGTATGTGTGTCTGGTGGGGTATGGATGTCTGGTGGGGTATATGTGTCTGGTGGGGTATGGATATCTGGTGGGGTATGTGTGTCTGGTGGGGTATGGATATCTGGTGGGGTATGGATGTCTGTTTGAATTGTATGTGAATAGATTATACAAGAGGTAAGACATTTTCAATACATAAATGTTTCTTAAAAAGACAAGAAGAGAAGTAGTCAATTTGTCCTCAACCATGAAAGACTATCATGCAAGTTGTTGACGTTAGTTCTGGATGTGCAGTTAGAGCAAGGCTGCTTTGTTTTGAGCCAGATGGAGCTTTGTTAGGTCTTTCTTTGCTGCACCTGACCACTGTTTCCCGGGTGCCGATGACGTGGATGTGGATTAAGTCAGCCCCCTCACCTCTCTGATTCAGAGTGTTTGTTTTACATGCGGAAGACACATTTCAGTTGAATGCATTCAGTTGTACAACTGACTAGGTATCCCCCTTCCACGTGTTACCTGACAGTAATCAAGATGGGATCAAGATCAGAACCTGAACAACAACTACAGTTTCTGTGTCAAAGACGCTCAACATCTCTTTATAACAGACATGCCTCTTAAAGTCCCCCCCCCCTCTCTCGATCTATGTCTCTCTCTTTCTCTCTCATTCCCTATCCCTCTAATGAGCCAGACTGTAGTCTCTCCATGGTTGTGATATAAAGTGCTGCCTGAGAGCTCTTCTCTTGATTTAAAGGCCCTGCTGGTCAGTCAGTTAAACCCACACCACCCACCTCCTACTATCTGCCTCCTCTCCCTCTCCTCTCCATCTCCACCTCTCCACTCCTCCACGCTTGTCTCTTCATCGCACAGTACTGCGTCTGCACTCCTCTGTCTTAGAGGTGCTTAACTGGGACTCTTCTTTCTCTCTCGTTCTCTCTTTCTTTCCCCTCCCTCGCTCTCTCTCTCTGAGGAGAGTATCACACACCTAGTATAAATTCCATCTGTGCTATCCACCACTTGGTTTGGAGGTTAAACAGCCACAGTATGAGCTTTTCTATCTTTCTTCATTCCTTGTCCTCAACCTGGCTCAGTTTATTTTCCTGGGGATTATAAACAAAGGACCGGACAAAGGGAACAACTGTACTTGCAGAGACAGAAAAAGATTCAGTTGAAAACTAAAGGGATAGACAATGAAAAGTGGGAACAATAGCTGGTTTTGAGCATATGATATTACACATGCACTGGTGCGGAGCACAAAGTTAAAAGCTTGGAAACGAGCAGCCTGGAAACAAACCAGGGCGCATGGGTGGCGCAGCGGTCTAAGGCGCTAGAGGCGTCACTACAGACCCTGGTTCGTTTCCAGGCTGTATCACATCCGGCCGTGATTGGGAGTCCCATTGGGCGGCACACAATTGGCCTCGTGTCGTTAGGGTTTGGCCGGGGTAGGCCATTATTGTAAATAATAATTTGTTCTTAACTGACTTGCAAATCTAATTTTATTGATCACATACACCTGGTTAGCAGATGTTATTGTGAGTGTAGTGAAATGCTTGTGCTTCTAGTTCCGACAGCAGTGCAGCAGTATCTAACAGGTAATATCTAACAATTCCACAAACAAACCTAATACACACAATCTAGTAAAGGAATGGGATGAGAATATATAAGTATAAATATATGGATGAGCAGTGACAGAGCGGCTAAGATGCAATAGATAGTGAAGAATAGATAGTGAAGGATACAGTATATAGTATATACATATGAGATGAGAAATGTGAGGTATGTAAACATTCTTAAAGTGGCATTATTAAAGTGACTAGTGTTCGTTCCATTTATTAAAGTGGCCAATGATATCAAGTCTGTAGGTAGGCAGCCACCTCTTTGTGCTCGTGGTGGCTGTTTAAAAATCGGATGGCCTTGAGATAGAAGCTGTTTTTCAATCTCTCTGTCCCTGCTTTGATGCACCTGTACTGACCTCGCCTTCTGGACGGTAGCGGGGTGAACAGGCAGTGGCTCGGGTGGTTATTGTCCTTGATGATCTTTTTTGCCTTCCTGTGACATCGGGTGTTGTAGGTGTCTTGGTAGTTTGCCTCGGTGATGCGTTGTGCAGACCACACCACCCTCTGAGAGCCCTGCGGTTGTGGGCGGTGCAGTTGCCGTACCAGGCTGTGATACAGCCTGAAAGGATGCTCTCAATTGTGCATCTGTAAAAGATAGTTAGGGTTTTCGGTGACAAACCACATTTCTTCAGCCTCCTGAGGTTGAAGAGGCACTGTTGTGCCTTCTTCACCACACTGTCTGTGTGCGTGGACCATTTCAGTTTGTCGGTGATATGTACACAGAGGAACTTAAAACTTTCCACCTTCTCCGCTGCTGTCCCATCGATGTGGATAGGGGGTGCTCGCTTCGCTGTTTCCTGAAGTCCACGATCATCTCTTTTGTTTGACATTGAGCGAGAGGTTATTTTCCTGACACCACACTCCAAGGGCCCTCACCTCCTCCCTGTAGGCCGTCTCGTCGTTGTTGGTAATCAAGCCTACCACTGTAGTGTCGTCTGCAAACTTGATGATTGAGTTGGAGGAGTGCATGGCCATGCAGTCATGAGAGATCAGGGAATACAGGAGAGGGCTGAGAACGCACCCTTGTGGGGCCCCAGTGTTGAAGATCATCAGAGTGGAGATGTTGTTTCCTACCTTCACCACCTGGGGGCGGCCCGTCAGGAAGTCCAGGACCAAGCTGGACAGGGCAGGATCGAGACCCAGGGTCTCAAGCTTAATGATGAGTTTGGAGGGTACTATGGTGTTGAATGCTGAGCTGTAGTCAATGAACAGCATTCTTACATAGGTATTCCTCTTCCTTTTCTTATGGACAACCAAGTAGAATAAGACAAAAAATTATGGAAGAAAAACAGAAGGATGTATTGCCTAGTTAAATAAAGATTAAATACATTTTTTTTTAATGAAAAGCTATTTCACAAAACCATTTTCCCTAGTTTCCCACCACAGCCTGTGTGACGTCATACAACAAGGCAGCAGCTGTGCTCTGTCATTCCATTGCCAAGGCCACACATGGCTACAGTGGGACTACTTTTGGGACCAGGTGGTAGAATATGTAGGGGTGACAGGGCTTTGACCTCTCTCTCTCTCTCTCTCTCTCTCTCTCTCTCTCTCTCTCTCTCTCTCTCTCTCTCTCTCTCTCTCTCTCTCTCTGCTCTCTCTCTCTGGTCTCTCTCTCTCTGCTCTCTCTCTCTCTCTGATCTCTCTATACTGTATATCCCCCCTCCTTCCTCTGCTCTCTATGGAACAGTAAACACAGTACACACACCTCCATAGTCACCTGCCCCCTCCTGTTTATCTCTCTTTCCATAGGTTCATTAGAAGTTTACTGGAGGTGCTGGTCTGACAGTTACTGACATACTGTTGTACCGCTTACCCCCTCACAGAGAGATAGGCTGCGTTCCAAATAACACCATATTTCCTTTATAGTGTACTACTTTTGACCAGGGCTCATAGGGCAGAGGGTGCCATTTGGGATATCCCATAGAGAATGAGACAGGCCTCTAGTGGCCAAAAGGCAGTATTAGCATGGGCAGCGCCATTGAGGGATCCCACCATATTAATGTCGTCAAGTGAGTGGGACTTCCAACTTCATTGGCTGATCCCTCCTGGTGACCCTGTTGGAGTCATGTCCAACCGGGTCATCAGGATGGATCAGTCAAGTGGAGATAGCCTCAGTGGTGCTGCTCATTCTGTCACAGATGCTATTATGGCACAGAATGATAAGTCCTCTATATATAGCTATGGGACACACACAGAGGTATTCTAGGAACACACCTACATCAGCCTGAAATATTTTCTAAACTACACAAGCAATGTTGTTGCAGTACTGCTATACTGCCACATGGTGGTATCCATGTAACAAGTAATGGATACAAAACCTGGCCTAGGTATAGTCACCACATACCTGACTGGTGACATCATCTAGCTTCAGGGGATGCATACTGAATCAGTTTGTGTCATTCTGTTTAGGACACCCAATCAGACCTGAACGATGTGTGATTCAAAGCAGGTATCACTCTTGTTAGACACGATTTGTCACCAATTTGTTGTTGCCATGAAAAAGTTTACCTGTGAGTTGGAATTTAGGGAGTCAGACTCATGTCCTTGTGAAGCATGTGGGCCTGATAGATTGTATTATTAGCTGTAATTATGCAGATTGCAGCCCTGAGAATTATTATTAAACACACACCACAACACACACACAGACACACACACAAACACTTCATTAATACTGATCATAATTAGGGTAAACATATTCAGCAGGTGCGGCACTCAGTTTCAAGGGTTGCAAATGAGGAAGGATGGAGCTCTCTCTCTTGGTGGAGGTTGTGTATAGCTGATTCAGTAACACCAGGTGGTTACCCTATATAAAGTGTTGAGAGGAAGTTCTCACTTTCTGTCTTCTCACTTTCGGAGCATCTGTTGTGTTAGCAAATTCAACAGTTTCTGAAAAGTGTGTCCTCTTCAGAACTTTATTTGAATTTGTCCAACTGTTGGAAAAAGTGAAGCATTTCCAATCCAAGTTGTCTTTGGTTCATTTTTCAGCATTTTCTTTGGTTTCCTATGGACTAAGACAAAAAAGAATGGAAGAAAAACAGAAGGATGTATTATCCCCCTTGTGTCCGCCTGCTAAGATTACTTTCTCTGCAACCATGAAAAGTATCAGTATTCCCTATCCTCTGTCCCCTGTCCCATATCCTCTATCCTCTGTCCCCTATCCTCTATCCTCTATCCTCTATCCCCTATCCTCTATCCTCTATCCCCATCCTCTATCCCCTATACTCTGTCCTCTATCCTCTTTCCCCTATCCTCTTTCCCCTATCCCCTATCCTCTATCCCCTATCCTCTATCCCCTGTCCTCTATCCTCTATCCCCTATCCTCTATCCCCTATCCTCTATCCCCTGTCCCATATCCTCTATCCTCTGTCCCCTATCCTCTATCCCCTATCCTCTATCCCCTAATCTCTATTCCCTATCATCTATCATCTATCCCCTAGCCCCTATCCTCTATCCCCTATCCTCTATTCCCTGTCCCCTATCCCCTATTCTCTATTCCCTGTCCTCTATCCCCTATCCTATATCCCCTATCACCTGTCCCCGAACCCCTATCCTCTATTCCCTGCCCTCTATCCTCTATTCCCTATCCTCTATCCCCTATCCTCTATCCCATATCCTCTATCCCATATCACCTGTCCCCGAACCCCTATCCTCTATTCCCTATCCTCTATCCCCTATCCCCTATCCTCTATCCCTTATCCTCTATTCCATATCCTCTATCCCCTATCACCTGTCCCCGAACCCCTATCCTCTATTCCCTATCCTCTATCCCCTATCCCCTATCCCCTATCCTCTATACCCCATCCTCTATCCTCTATCCCCTATCTCCTTTCCTCTCACTGCGACCCAATGAGATCAGCTCAGCCTCAGCAGCAGCGCCACTGTTGGGCTTTTCTTCCTCTCCGGCGGTCCAAAGAGGATGTCGTCCAAACGCCACCGTGACAACAGGACAGAGCTTGACTGAGCATCAGCCTTGGATCCCAAGAACTGAATGGGGAGCATTGAGCTGAGCCTTTAGCCTGTTTGGTTCTTTAGTCCTCGACCCACTGAGAAGCACTGAGCACAGACCACTGAGCCAGAACCTTTAAGTTCTTTAGTCCTGGACCCACTGAGAAGCACTGAGCACAGACCACTGAGCCAGAACCTTTAAGTTCTTTAGTCCTGGACCCACTGAGAAGCACTGAGCACAGACCACTGAGCCAGAACCTTTAAGTTATTTAGTCCTGGACCCACTGAGAAGCACTGAGCACAGACCACTGAGCCAGAACCTATAAGCACAGACACTGCAGCATTGAACATCACAGAGCAGCACAGAATATATATCCTGGGCTCTACTGTGTAGTGTTTATCAGCAGTCAGAGATGTATGCCCACATGTTCTCTGTACCCCCTTAACCCTCAAGCTCTCCCAGTCATTCTCTCTGCTGTGATAGCTCTCTGGTGGGGGAATGAATGGGTTTTTATGAGCCTGGTGAGCATGGACTGACTTCTGTGGACAGCTCTCCACTTACTGCCAAGCTCTGTGTTTGTGTGTGTGTGCGTGTGTGTGTGTGTGCTGCGTGATCCACATTTTATCCTTCCCATCCTTCGTGGCATTCCCCCATTTCCCTAACGTTTAGCTGGGGCTGCAGATGGTCTGGAAATTAGAGCGCCAGCTCGGAGGATAGGAGAAAAATAGGAGAAAAAAAATTAAGGGATTTTTTTATTTTCTTCCCTTGGAAGCTGCAGCATGGGGAAGTGAGGAGGGAGTCATTAAATGGCTCTGTGATTGGCTGCTGAGAAGCCATCAGGCCCGCCAGCCAACACAACTACTGCTCCCTCGATGGGGACCATCGGACCGTTGGGCCACACCACTAGGTTTTGATTCCCCATCTCTATAGGACCGAACCTATACTCTCCACCCAGAGAGAGAGAGAGAGAGCGAGAGAGAAAGAGAGAAAGAGAGAGAACCAGAGAGAGGGAGAAATAGAGAGGGAGAGAACTAGAGTGAGGGAGAGAACTAGAAAGAGGAGAGAACTAGAGAGAGAGATAACTCGAGAGAGGGAGAGAACTGGAGAGAGGGAGAGAACTAAATATAGGGATAACTAGAGAGAGGGAGAGAACTAGAGAGAGGGAGAGAACTAAAGAGAGGGATAACTAGAGAGAGGGAGAGAACTAGAGAGAGGGAGAGAACTAGAGAGAGGGAGATAACTAGAGAGAGGGAGAGAACTAGAGAGATGGAGATAACTAAAAGAGAGGGATAACTAGAGAGAGGGAGATAACTAAAGAGAGGGATAACTAGAGAGAGGGAGATAACTAAAGAGAGGGATAACTAGAGAGAGGGAGAGCACTTGAGAGAGGGAGAAAGAACGGGATAACTAGAGAGAGGGAGCTAACTAGAGAGAGGGAAAAAGAGAGGGATAACTAGAGAGAGGGAGAGAACTAGAGAGAGGGAGAGAACTAGAGAGAGGGAGAGAACTAGAGAGATGGAGATAACTAAAGAGAGGGATAACTAGAGAGAGGGAGATAACTAAAGAGAGGGATAACTAGAGAGAGGGAGAGAACTAGAGAGAGGGAGAGAACTAGAGAGATAGATAACTAGAGAGAGGGAGAGAACTAGAGAGAGGGAGAGAACTAGAGAGAGGGAGAGAACTAGAGAGAGGGAGAGAACTAGAGAGAGGGAGAGAACTAGAGAGAGGGAGAGAACTAGAGAGAGAGATAACTAGAGAGAGGGAGAGAACTAGGGAGAGGGAGAGAACTAGAGAGAGGGAGAGAACTAGAGAGAGGGATAACTAGAGAGAGGGAGAGAACTAGAGAGAGGGAGAGAACTAGATAGATGGAGATGACTAAAGAGTGGGATAACTAGAGAGAGGGAGATAACTAAAGAGAGGGATAACTAGAGAGAGGGAGAGAACTAGAGAGAGGGAGAGAACTAGAGAGATAGATAACTAGAGAGAGTGAGAGAACTAGAGAGAGGGAGAGAACTAGAGAGACGGAGAGAACTAGAGAGAGAGATAACTAGAGAGAGGGAGAGAACTAGAGAGAGGGAGAGAACTAGAGAGAGGGAGAGAACTAGAGAGAGGGATAACTAGAGAGAGGGAGAGAACTAGAGAGAGGGATAACTAGAGAGAGGGAGAGAACTAGAGAGAGGGAGAGAACTAGAGAGAGGGAGAGAACTAGAGAGAGGGAGAGAACTAGCGAGAGGGAGAGAACTAGAGAGAGGGAGAGAACTAGAGAGAGGGAGAGAACTAGAGAGAGGGAGAGAACTAGAGAGAGGGAGAAAGAGTGGGAGATAAATAACATGAACAAAGACCAGCCTGAAAAGCTGTATCTCTCCCTCTCCTCCATTCACTGCCCATCAGTGTCTGTCTGTCCAGTGGATAGAAAGAGAGAGATGAAGCCCCACATCCCCAGCTTATTTTCACCCAAAATAGGCTCTTCCTCTGCAATGCTCTCTGGCTCCAATGATTCGCTGTTGTGGAGCCTGTTCATTTGCATAGACCCTCTCCCTCCTGCTCCGTGGCTGGCTGTTGAAGCTCCCCCCTCCTTCCTCCCTCTCTCCCTCCCTCTCTCTCTCTCTCTCTCTCGTCCTCTCTCTCCTCCTCTTGCTCACATCTTGCTGGAGCTGCGCTCGCTCGCTGAAGCCGTTGCTGCCTGTTTCTCAGCCTGTGAGTGTGTGAGAGAGAGGTGTGTGTGGCTCCGTATACAGAGCAGTCACTCTCTCTCAGTGCTGCCGCGTCGTTGCCTCTCTACTGGGTACTGCAGGGAGAGTAGAGGGAACCTCTAGGAGCGAGGCTTGGCACACCTCGCAGGTACAACCATTCCCGCGCCACCCTCTCGACAGCTGCTGCCCACCACCACAAGCAAATTTTAAAGCTTTACTTCGGATGCACTCAGATTCCTCTAGACATCCTCTGAAAACAGGAAGGAGAACAGGGAGGGAAAACTTGGAAGGAGGGAACATTCCATTTGCTTTGATTAAGGAGATGTTGAAATTGTGCCTGTGATGTTTTTTTCCCTTAAAATCTGAGGCTGATATTCAATGTGGATTTTCGGGAGTTATATCATTTTTTGAGAGGAGAAAATTATCCATTTGATTCTGTGAGCTCTTCCTCGCAGAATAAGAAGTGAGAGAAAAGGAGAGAGAGAATGCGAGCGAGGAAGTGTGATAGGGGAATTGGAGCAGTGTGAGATTTCTCAGATGCTGTTTGAGGAGTGTGTCCTAATTTATTGAGTGCATATTTTTTCCTCCTCTCTTTTTCTCCACAATGAATGATCGTACTTCTTCCATGGTTACCTTTGTACCCTTGTGGATTTCCTAACCCACCGGAAAAAGTGCAAGAAGGCACTCTTTTCTTTTCCCTAAATTTGTTCGTGATTAGCTCTTTTCTGCTGTGGATTCTCTGTGGATTTGTTGGTTGGTCGACAGTGTGAGTGTCTTGGGTTTTGTGAGTGGCGAGAGAGCATTGTGTTGGCAGGGTACTAAGGGGACTATGGGCCATTGGGCTCATCACTAAGGTCCCAAACCTTTATCCTCAACTCGCCTTGCTGGCCTCTCGGGGAACCATGTTGGAAAGTTGGAGGACAAAGCTTGCCCCCACCCCTGGCCCCTCGAGGCCCAGGCAGGAGCACCTCTGCTGGGGCTTGACCTCGTCTATCTCCCCTGTCTCCCCTGTCTGCCTGGTTCTCTGGATGACTGCTCTGGCCCTGGGGTGTGTGGCTGGATCTGGGCCTCACTCGGGGCCACCAGGGGGAGGCACAGAAGCAGTGGAGGGCCACCACCACATTCACCTCAACCATGGGGGCAAGCGTCACCATTCCGTGCCTATCGCCATCCATAGACCGCCTGCCGCCTTGCTACGGGCAGGCCACAGTAAGTATCCTTTCTACTCTGACCACCTCGGCTCTATCTGACAGCTTCTATAAACCAATTAGCAGAGGCTTTTCTTCAAATCCATTTACAGTAGTGTGTGTATAGATTTTCCTATGGGTGGCCCCAGCTGGAATCAAACCCATGATCCTGGCGGTACAAGCACCATGCTCTACTAACTGAGTCACAGAGGACCACAATGTATGCCACATGCCGTCACCATCTTCCTACGCTCTGTGGGGCAAGTTTTATTTTGGGCCCCTGTGGCCTCTTTCTACTTCTTACAGTCCAATTACTGGGATGAACTAGTTGTCTTTTGGAGAAGTATTGTATTTATATTTGGTTTTGTTTGGTGCTCATTGGATGTAGATGTATTCTGGTCCCTTACAGCTCTTTTCCCCATAATCAAGTCCAGGTTCTGCGGTGAGCAACTTGTCTATTGGAGACATTTGATTTTAATTTGCAGCAAAACATTTACATTTTACAGCTACCAGACGCTGTTATCCAGAGTGACTTACATTAGCAATCAGGGTTACATGCCTTGTTCAAGGGCACATTGGCCGATTGTTGGACTCCCAACGCTCTTAACTGCTAAGCTACCTGCCGCAATACAATAATGATATTTTCCTTGAACCATTACTGTAGC
>NC_048584.1:30804014-30829014 GCF_013265735.2 Oncorhynchus mykiss | reverse complement strand
TCTCCTGTGTTACATTATCCTCTTTTCTCCCCACAATTGTAAATCAAATAACATTTTATTGGTCACATACACATATTTAGCAGATGTTATTGCAGGTCTAGCAAAATGCTAGTCTCTGTTTTGCGCTCACTCTATCACTTGTTCACTCTATCACTTGTTGTATTGTTCTCCCTCCCTCCCCCTCCCTCCCTCCCTCCCTCCATCACTCTACCTCTTTCTCTCTCTCTCCCCTCCCTCCCTCTCTTTCTCTCTCTCCCACCCTCCCTCCCTGAATCTCTCCCTCTCTCCTCCCTCCCTCTGTTCCCAGTACTGTGTAGCTGTGTGGTGTCACCCTCCATCTAATCCTGTTTGCATTACTTACGTAACAGTACCTGCCGTTCACTGTTATCGTCACAACTGCACTTACCATTGTCCCAGGTGATTAGCACAAACAAAAGCAGACCTGCATCCCAAATAGCACCATGTTCCGTATTTAGAGTGCTACTTTTGATCAGGCCCCATAGGGCTCTGTTCAAAAGTATTGCACTATATAGGGAATAGGGTGTCATTTGGGAAGCAGCTCAAATAAAGCCAGCCTGGTGTTGGATGCAAATTGCTCCAATCTCTGTTTTATGAAGTGTAGAATGGATTTTATATAATATGTATTTGTAGAGTGGATGGGGTAGTTATTTCCGTCTTAATATTTCGCTGCTCTAAATACATTTTATAATGTACCGTCGTTTTCAAGCTCTGGTCCATCTTTATCGCAAAACATTTATCTAGACATTCCCCTCAACCTTTCATGTCATATGCAGTATGTTTGTGTGTATGAGAATCTGTGTGAGAAATCTAACTCGGATTAAACTATAGAATAACACATTTATTATCCAACAATAAACTTCTGGCTTTTATTTCCATTTTGCGTTGAACTAGAATGTTATCAGCTATCGATTTCTATTGCAGATAGGAGGAACATTACCCTTGGTCACGATGTACTGATGAAAGGTTTTGCATTGTTTTAATGAGGCCCAGTGAAAAATAATGAATATGTCTCAAATGACACCCTATTCCCTATGTAATGCACTGCATTTGACCAGGAACCTGTATGGCTCAAGATCTGAGACAACTAGCGAGAAAGAGAGAGAGAGAGAGAGAGACAGCGAGAGAGAGAGTGACAGAGTGGGGAAGAAAGAGGAAGATAAGGATCATGATAATGAATAAACTGGGGTATCACTCTTCATTTCTCCTCTCATCCTCTTACCCCAGAGTGATGAAGGCAGATGTGATGGACCAGGAGGAGGAGAGAGGAGAGCATCCTTGGGTTTACACAAAAAATCACTTTGAGATAAACAGGAAATAGCTGTCGACAAGCCGTTATGGGGGTGGAGGCTGGGGCTTCCATTGATGCTGGGAACCTGTTGTAGATGTAGTCCTCTTATATCCACTTCCTAGTTCTTACCTGCCGTCAAATCACCAAATCGTTCCCTAGTGGCCTCATGGGTGGACAGTTATTCATATTTTTCATAATTTCATAATTTGTTAAAATTATTTGTCAGGCGGTTTTGTTATATTTTAGACTTCTGTGATGTATTTAAAGTGTAATATTGGGATGCAAACGCTTAATTAAATACATTTCAACTCTAAATCTGACATGGTACAGGTCTCTTCTTTTTTTAAATGTGTATACTTTTGTTTCAATGTAGATTTCTTTAAGACCACCAAGAAACACTTGCACTATGTGACCCTTATGTAGCCTCCTGCAGTGAAAGGTTAATGGAATCCTGCACCCTGGATGAGCAGATACATCACCCCTTTATGATTATTTGGGACTAGTTGATACTCGTGCTCCATCAAACACTCCTAATACCACTTTTGTATCTCTAATCTCTTATTCCAATTTGTTCATCGAAGTCAGCAGAGCAATGTAGGGGATTGTAATCAATTAATCTCTCTACCTTCAGAGCTACTGGCGGAACGGATACGAGAGTGTTGTTCTGCTGTGGGTGCAAGGAAAGAGAAAGAGAGAGAAAGAGAGGGAAGGAGAGGGAAAGAGAGAGGGAAAGAGAGGGGGAAAGGGAGAGAGAGAGAGGGAAAGGGAGAGAGGGAAAGAAAGAGAAAGTGAGAAAAAGAGAAAGAGAGAGAGGGAGAAGGGGAAGGGAAAAGATGGAAAGCAAGACGAAGGGGAATGGAAGGAAAGCAAATCATTTCCCCCAAAAAACATATTGTACTGTAACTAAACACGCTGCTGCTGCGAGAGAGCGGGAGACGGAGAGAGACAGAGAAAAGGAAATAGAGAGAGAGGGAGACAGAGAGAGACAGAGAAAAGGAAATAGAGAGAGAGGGAGATGGAGAGAGACAGAGAAAAGGAAATAGAGAGAAAGGGAGTCGGAGAGAGACAGAGCAAAGGAAATAGAGAGAGAGGGATGGAGAGACAGAGAAATAAGGAAATGGAGAGAGAGGGATGGAGAGGGAGACAGAGAAATAAGGAAATGGAGAGAGAGGGATGGAGAGATTGAGAAAGAGACAAATATAAAGACAGAAATAATGAGAGACAGAAGTAAAAAGAGAAATGGAAAGAGAGATGGAGAGAGAAGGATGGAGAGGGAGACAGTGAAAGAAGGAAATAGAGAGCACGAGGGATAGAGAGATTGAGAAAGAGAAATAGAGAGGGGGCAGGCAGAGAGAGAGAGAGAGAGAGAGAGATTGAAAGAGATAGAGGGAGAGAACTAGAGAGAGGGAGAGAGCTATAGAGAGGAAGAAAGAGAGGGAGAGAACTAGAGAGAGGGTGAGAACTAGAGTGAGGGAGAGAACTAGAGAGATAGAAAAATAGAGGGAGATAGAGGCAGGCAGAAGGAGAGAAATAGGGAGCGAGATGGAGATATACACTGAATTGCAGGGCTGTGGGTCCCTGTCGGTGCCTCTCAGGCGGTGTGTTGTGGCTTGTCCCTTTGCCGAAGTCACTCTGAGATTGTGTGTGTGGCTGTCTGACAGTATCGGAGCAGAACAGAACAGAGGGGATGGCTTGGCAGATGCAGATCTCTATACATGTTTCCCTCTGTCTCCAAGGGACCCCAATTGAATACTGACCCCAGCTAGGAGTGACAGACTGATTGGTGCCATCTTCTCATCTCTCTCTTCTCCTATTGGTGTGCTTCAGGTCTTTGTCCTACTTGTATTCTAGCTCTTATTCTCTCTCTCTCACCCCCTGGTGTACCACTCTGTATCTTACTTAGCAGCACCTGACACACACACACACACACACACACACACACACACACACACACACACACACACACACACACACACACACACACACACACACACACACACACACACACACACACACAGATCTCTCATCTCCCTCCACACCGGACACGGCCTGGTTCCCACTACAGGCACAAGAGGAGACCACACATTCCCTTTGCTTGGTTGGGCCCTGTTGGGGAGCTAGGAGAATGAGGAAGTGTGTGTGTATTTGTCCGGTGGAGGGAGATGAAAACTGACTGTGCGTGCGACTGGTAAAGAGGCGGTCAGATGAGTAATGGTGCCCTGTTTGGGAAAAGGAGAAGAGACTGAAGTAGAGAGGGGTGGGGGAGGGGGTAAGAGAGAGAAGCCCCTTTGAATTTAATTGAATTGAGAGAAAGAGAGTGCACGATGGGGTAGTGGGAGAGAGAGAGAGAGAGAGAGAGAGAGAGAGAGAGAGAGAGAGAGAGAGAGAAGAGAGTGGGGAAGTGAGAAAGACAGAGAGTGCTCCACATTTGACTCAAGGGGACATTTGTGTGATGGCTCTTGGATGAGTTAGAGCCAGAGAGTGCATCTCCCATCAGGCAGTCTGTTGAATCATCATCATCATCATCATCTACATCATCATCTCTCTCTTCAGTCTTTCTTATTCTCCCTCTCTCTCCCTCCTCTCTCGCCTCTCTCTCTCTCTCTCTTAATTCAATTAAATTCAAAGTGTCTTCATTGGCATGGCAGACATATTTACATTGCCAAAGTAAGTGGAAAAAGCTAACAAATCAACAACAACAACCAAAACCAACGAAGAGAATAAAACAAAACAAAAACCATAACGCTCAGACATTAACAGTAAACATTACACAGACAAAAGGTTTCAAGAGAATAATGTTTAAAGTGTATATATTATTAGCTCTGTACAGTGTTTTGACAATGTGCAAATAGTAGAATGTACATGTGACAGGGGTGGGGTGAATGAATAGGCTGATAAATAGGTTATATTTACAGTGGTGTTTCTGACCCACTGGTTGCTACTGGGATGGCTCACTGCGGTATTGTGCGAAACAAATAGGAGTGTTTGATTTGTGTTCAAATTCTTTGTGGGTTTGTGAAATTTGAGGGAAATATTTGTCTCTAATATGGTCATACATTTGGCAGGAGGTTAGGAAGTGCAGCTCAGTTTCCACCTCATTTTGTGGGCAGTGAGCACATAGCCTGTCTTCTCTCGAGAGCCAGGTCTGCCTACGGCGGCCTTTCTCAATAGCAAGGCTATGCTCACTGAGTCTGTACATAGTCAAGGTTCTTCTTTGTTTTAGGTCAGTCACATGGGTCAGGTATTCTGCCACTGTGTACTCTCTGTTTAGGGTAAGGTAGCATTCCAACTTGCTCTGTTTTTTTGGTTGAATCTTTCCAATGTAACAAGTAATTATGTTTGTGTTTTCTCATGAATTGGTCAGGTCTAATTGTGTTGCTATCTTTGGGCTCTCTGGGTTCTGTTTGTGTTTGTGAAAAGAGCCCCAGAACCAGCTGGCTGAGGGGGCTGTTCTCTAGGTCTTGCAGGTTGGGGCTTTGTGAAGGAAGGTTTGGGCATCGCTTTACTTTAGGTGGTTGTGGAATTGAATGTCTATTTTCTTTAGTGGGTATAGTTCTCATTCTGCTCTGCATGCATTGGTGTTTTACATTGTACATGGAGGATGTTTTTGCACAATTCTGCACGCAGAGTATAAATTGGGTGTTTGTCCCATTTTGTGAATTCTTCGTTGGTGAGCGGACCCCAGAACTCACAACAATAACGAGCAACGGGTTCTATAACTGGCTAAAGTATTTTCAGCCAGATCCTAATTGGGGTGTCAAATGTTATGTTCCTTTTGATGGCATAGAAGGCCCTTCTTGCCTTGACTCTCTCAAAACAAATAGGATTTCAACCAAGGTGAGATGTTGACACAGCGACACCACAGACAGTAGCTAGATCCCCAGGAGTGGTTGTTTCCTGCTGTACCCCTTGTGTGAAGCACCATGCCAAGTCTTAGGTCTCCACACCCTGACAGTGTGTCCAGTGTGTGATAGAGGGACAGGCCGTGTTGGAGGACGGAGAAGAGGGGGAGAAGCAGCAGAGTAGCTCATTGTGGTCAGGCTAGGGTGTGATAGAAGCTAATTGAAGAATCCCTAAGAATCCCTGTGTGCTTGTGCGTGTGTTTGTGTGTGCGTGCGTGTGTACGCATTTGTTTGTACTCTCGTGTGTGTGCGTGCATACATGCAAGTGTGCACAATCGTGTGTACCTGCCCGTCTCTAGCCCAGAACCTTCAGTTACTGACTGACTAAATGTCTCTCCATCTCCCTGAAGTGTCCTGGCAGAGGAGAAACAAGAGAATGAAATGAATAAAAAAGAGGCAGTGAATTAAATACATAATCCCTACAGAGTCTATATGTGTCATCGTAATGAGCTGGTTGCTCTCCTGGTTGCTCTCTCTCATTATATTCCTCTTCCTCTCCCCTCTCCCCAGACATATTGTAAAACACATTTGTGAATCATGTTCATTGCTTTTTAATGGCAATACTTTTTTTTATAGATGGTTCTTCTGACCTGTGCTCTAAAGATGGCATTTTCCCAAAATGTTTTGATTCAGTTGATTCACATTTCTTCGTTTCACATTTTTTTTGTTCACATTTCTTTGGTTCACTTTTCTTTGGTTCACTTTTCTTTGATTCACTTTTCTTTGATTCACTTTTCTTTGATTCACTTTTCTTTGATTCACTTTTCTTTGATTCACTTTTCTTTGATTCACTTTTCTTTGATTCACTTTTCTTTGATTCACTTTTCTTTGATTCACTTTTCTTTGATTCACTTTTCTTTGGTTCACTTTTCTTTGGTTCACTTTTCTTTGGTTACTTTTTTCCAAATGTGAATTTTTAGAACTACTAATAGTACTAATACGAGTGTTGCATCAATGAAGAAAAAAAAGAAACAATTCCCAAAGCCCTGAAACCCTCAATATTATAGAAACGTATGTCTTTAACATTCTTCCATATCATGTTATTGCATTACATCACTATTTCAGTGGTTTGGACATTTTACATGTACATTTGAGTCACATGCTCTTATCCAGAGAGACTTACAGTTAGTGCATTCATCTTAAGATAGCTCTGTGGGACAACTACATATCGCAGGCATATTAAGTCAATTTTTCCTCAGCAAAGTTGCTATCATCAGATTCAAAGCTAGAAGGGTCTATAGCTGGTCTATAGCTGCCAATCAGACTTTCAAGGTGTTAGGTTTTTAGTCGATCAATTCCACACAGTAAAATCAAACAAAAAACAAACATAAACTTCCATGTCAGTTTGGTCACCTGTTTAGCCTACACGACAGGCTTAAGTTAATAGAAAAAAAATGCTTAAACAAATAAGTGCTTAAACATTAAATAAATGAAACTGATAAAACCCCCAAAGCAGCAGCAATTGTATGCATGTTTGTGTGTGTTTGTGCACGTTCATGAGTGTGAGCGTGTGTTAGCGTCTGTTTGTGTGTGCGCGTGTGTGTGTGTGTGTGATTGTGTGTGTGTGTGTGTGTGTGTGTGTGTGTGTGTGTGTGTGTGTGTGTGTGTGTGTGTGTGTAAAGCAGGAATATGCACTGCAATATATATCACAGAGGCAGTAGTCGTGTTGCAATACAACAACTACTCACACACTCACACACGCACAAACACATGCACGCAGACACACACACACGCCCAAATACACACACACACACACAAACACCAGTGCATACACTCGTGTAACACACATACACACACAAACGTGCACAAAGCATGCCAAACACAGGTACACATGCAAATGTGAACCCACACGCACACTAACACTCCCACCCCCACACACACACGCAGGCACGCACGCACGCACACACACACACACACACACACACACACACACACACACACCGTAATATTGATGCCTGCCTAGTAGTTCCCTTTTCTCTTGATCGTTTTCAGTGTCTTTTTTTTTACTTTAAATTTAATTTCCTTAAGCTATGCAGTTAATTAAATAACATCATACCATTTAGTAAAGGCTTACTTACAAAGTGTGGCGACGTGGAGAAGCCAAAGGGAAAGTAGATATTTAATCCTGCAATTAAGGCCAAGGCATACTGAGTCCCCTGGGTATAGATAACAGAGTAGAGAATGAGGCAGGGGACTGAAAAAAGCCTCCACATATAGTCTCACATAGATGGAATTAATCACAAACATTAATGAGTGAACATGTAGTGCCTTCAGAAAGTATTCATACCCCTTGACTTATTCCACATTTTGTTCTGTTAAAGCCTGTTTTCAAAATGGATTAAATGTGTTTTTGCTCACTCATCTACACACAATACCCTTAATGTTTTTCTTTTTTAATTGAACCTTTATTTAACTAGGTAAGTCAGTTAAGAACAAATTCTTATTTACAATGATGGCCTACCAAAAGGCAAAAGGCCTCCTGTTGTAAATAAACATACATCACAACAAGAGAGACACCACAACACTACAGAAAGAGAGACCTAAGACAACAACATAGCATTGCAGCAACACATGACATCACAGCATGGCAGCACCACAATCAATCAATCAATTAAATGTATTTATTAAGCCCTTCATACATCAGCTGATGTCACAAAGTGCTGTACAGAAACGCAGCCTAAAACCCCAAACAGCAAGCAATGCAGGTGTAGAAGCACAGTGGCTCCAGTGGTAGCAGCACAAAACATGGTACAAACATTATTGGGCACAGACAACAACACAAAGGGCAAGAAGGTAGGGACAACAATACATCACGTGAAGCAGTCCCAACTGTCAGTAAGAGGGTCCATGACTGAGTCTTTGAATGAAGAGATGGAGATAAAACTGTCCAGTTTCAGTGTCTTTTGCAGCTCGTTCCAGTCGCTAGTTGCAGTGAACCGAAAAGAGGAGCGACCCAGGGATGTGTGTGCTTTGGGGACCTTTAACATAATGTGACTGACAGAACGGTGTTGTATGTGGATGATGAGGGCTGCAGTAGGTATCTCAGTTAGGGCGGAGTGAAGCCTAAGAGGTTTTTATAAATAAGGATCAACCAGTGGGTCTTGCGACTGGTATACAGAGATGACCAGTTTACAGAGGAGTATAGAGTGCAGTGATGTGTCGGCTAAGATCACCCTTACCTGCCAATCTATAGAAAATGGTCATCTGAATCAGGGTTAGTTTGGCAGCTGGGGTGAAAGAGGAGCGATTACGATACAGGAAACCAAGTATAGATTTAACTTTAGCTTGCAGCTTTTATAGGTGCTGAGAGATGGACAGTGTACCATCTAGCCATACTCCCAAATACGTGTATGAGGTGACTACCTCAAGCTCTAAACCCTCAGAGGTAGTAATCACACCAGTGGGGAGAGGGGCATTTGTCTTATCAAACTGCATGTTCTTTGTTTTGAAGGTGTTCAGAACAAGGTTAAGGGCAGAGAAATCTTGTTGGACACTAAGAAAGCTTTGTTGTAGAGCATTTAACACAAAATCCGGGGAGGGGCCAGCTGAGTATAAGACTGTATCAGCTGCATATAAATGGACGAGATAGCTTCCTACTGCCTGAGCTATGTTGTTGATGTAAATTGAGAAGAGCGTGGGGCCTCATACCGAGCCTTGGGGTACTCCCTTGGTGACAGGCAGCGGCTGAGACTGCAGATGTTCTGACTTTATACACTGCACTCTTTGAGAGAGGTAGTTAGCAAACCAGGCCAAAGACCCCTCAGAGACACCAATACTCCTTAGCCGGCCCATAAGAATAGAATGGTCTACCTTATCAAAAACTTTGGCCAAGTCAATAAAAATAGCAGCACAACATTGCTTAGAATCAAGGGCAATTGTGACATCATTTAGGATCTTTAAGGTTGCAGTTACACATCCATAACCTGAGCGGAAACCAGATTGCATATCAGAGAGAATACTATAGACATTAAGAAAGCCATCAATTGATTATTGACAAGTTTTTCCAACTCTTTTGATAAACAGGGCAAAATAGAAATTGGCAAAGTGAAATGACAAAGTGAAAACATGTTTTTAGAAATGTTTGCTAGTTTATAAAAAATGTAATACAGAAATATCTCATTTACGTAAGTATTCACATCCCTGAGTCAATACTTTGTGGAAGCACCTTTTGCGGCAATTACAGATTTGAGTGATTTTAGGTTTGTCTAAACCAGCTTTGCACATCTGGATTTGGGGATTTTCTCCCATTCTTCCCATTCTTCCTTGCAGATTTTCTCAAACTCAAACTCAGAGATTTTCAATGGAATTCAAGTCTGGACTTTCACTGGGTCACTCACACTTGGGGTCATTGTTCTGTAGTGTGTTGCACTTTGAAGCAGGTTCTCATCAATGATTTGCCTGTTTGGGCTAGATTCATTTTTCCTTTACCAGTCTCTCTGTCTGCTGAAAAGCAACCCCATACCATGATGTTGCTACCACCATGCTTTACGGTAGGAATGATGTTAGATGGTTGATAAGCTGTGCCTGGTTTTCTCCAGACAGCGCTTTGCATTCAGGCGAAATAGTTAGTCTAATAGTTAGTCTAATTACACCACAGCATCTTTTGCCTTATGCCTTTTTGCAAACTCCAGGAATGTATATATGTCACTCACCACCTGGATTCGGTCTTTTGTAGCAACATTAGAATTTTTACATTGGATAAAAGTAGAGACCCAGAGCTACAAAATGGTATATCATAAACTGCATTTGAGGAAACAATGGGAAAGTAATTCTGCTTTGAAAGTTGATCAACTTGTAAATTCACTTTTGAGAAAACTGTATTTCAATGTTTTGGTACTACTATTGGAGAGCCCTGCTCTGTCTACACCCATTCAGCATTGTTCACTCCCTCTTAAGCCTTAGCCCCACCCATCTCTTTAAGGGTTGATCCGAGCGTTCTGTACTAACTTGCCAGCCACTTCCAGACATCTAAGAGAGAGAGAACACCCCACTCTGACCATTTTACTTACCCTAGCAGAGCTGGTTAGGCTGTTATGTTATCCAGAGCGTTGGTGACTGCAACTGTGCTGTCAGATTGTCCGTTCATATATTCAGAGCATTTTGCTTTCTGAGCGCACACTGGATGCTCAGGCTAATAAGTAGGATTGATCCGAAAGCTCTGACCTCACAATGACAGTCAAGCACCCAAACTGGCTAACATTGGTTAGCTACTTCCAGACACATAATGAGAGAACACCCCACTCTGACCATTTTACTTACCCTAGCAGAGCTGGTTAGGCTGTTTTCATGTTATCCAGAGTGTTGGTGACTGTAACTGTGCTGCTGGCAAAAATGTAATTACGCTTTGTTGCCGACGTTTACTGACATCGGACATATTCAACGGCTGTTGAGCGTTCAAAAATTAACCAGTTATTCTGTGCTCTGGCACCCTAAGACGAGTCTTTTGTTAAGAAATGTAGCTAGATAGCTAAACAATGAATCCCAACGCATGATATAACGTTAGTTAGCGAGCCAGCCAGCTAATGTTAGCAAGCTAACAGTACACTTTAACTTGAAATGAAAATACTTTATGTCAAAATTATAAACGCACAATATATGACAATTTAGCTAGCTAGACTGTCTTACCCGTGGTCTGAAATCGGAGTTGATAGCCAGAGCGGATTTGCCAGCTATTACATCTATCAGCAGTTGCAGTGAGATTCTATTGAAATGGATACTTGCATATTGGAGTCTTTTGTTAAAACATGTAGCTAGTTAGCTAAACAATGGACCATAATCACAACTCATGACATCACTACCCTGCATGAATCTGCAGGTAGCTCGCCAACCAGGTTCAATGGCTATAACTAGTCAATCAAATGTGTCTGAGATACAACGAATAAGATCATACACATAACGTTAGCTAGCGACCCAGCCAGCTAACGTTAGCTAGCTAACAGTACACTTGAAATTAAACCACTTTCTGTCAAAATTAGAAACATGTAATATATGAAAATGTAGCTAGCTAGACTATCTTACATCATGGCTGGACATGTCTTCTGTCTGATGCCATGCATGTGTGTACTTAGTTTGAAGATGTAATCCAGACAGGTGTTTTCTCCATCTCCTTAGCTATCATACTCAAATTCCACTGATTTCAAAACTCAGTCCTCCAGAAAGTGTAGAGCATCCACATAACGTTAGCTAGCAAGCCAGACAGCTAACATTAGCTAGCTAACAGTACAGTAACTTGACATTAGGTTTATACATTTTTACTATGTGATGCATTTAAAAAAAAATCATTGTTCGACACGAATACCTAGACATACTGACCAGCTCCAATAGACAAACGTGCTATATGGCAGACCAATCCAATCTCTTTTCTCAGCATGTCCAGCTCATATCTTAGCCAATCATGGCTAGCGGGAAGGTTGCTGTCCTTTTCTCTTACTAAACCAACTAGGCTCGTAATTTAACAATTTTAGTCGTATTTACAGACGGCATACTAGTTTGATATTAAGGCACATGAAAGTTCACATGTTCGAGAAGACATTTCTGCCAAAAAACACATTTTGATTTAAAAAAAAGTTTATGTTCAAACTGCTCTCCTGTGAAGTCGTGACTTGCGACATACAACTAGTTTCCTCAATTGGGTCACATAAAATCACATATATATTTATAAAAAAATATAAATGGGGATTGGAAATTATGCAGACAATTACATTGATAAAAGCCACAATCTATTTGCAATATTAAAGCTGATTAAAGCTCTGTAGTTCTGTCAGAGTGGTCATTGGGTTTTTGGTCACCTCCCTGACCAAGGTCCTTCTTGCCCGGTTGCTCAGTTTGGTCGGACGGCCAGATCCAGGCAGAGTCTGGGTAGTTCAATATTTTTAAATTACCCAATGATGGAGACCACTGTGCTTTTCGAAAATTTCAACAGTCTACTGTGGGACCTTATATAGACAGGTGTGTTTCTTTTCAAAATCATGTTGACCATTCAGAGTTAATGTCTAACCTTAAGAATTCAGAGTTAATGTCTAACCTTAAGAATTCAGAGTTAATGTCTAACCTTAAGAATTCGGAGTTAATGCCCAAACCTAACCATAACCTTAAAAAGTCTGAGTTGATGCCTAAACTTAACCTTTAAACTTTGAAATTTTATGTTTGAGAAACATGAATGAACGTTTAATTCTGACCTAAGACCTTGAGAGCTGGTAATGCACAGTACATGTTAATGTTTTTAAGTATAAAGTATTTTGTGTGGAGTGTGTTTTTCTTTATGTGCCGGACCCCAGTAAGACTAGCTGTCGCCATTAGTGTCGGCTAATGGGGACCCTAACAAAATCACTTTGCTTCTTGTATGAATTCCTCTAGGGAAATATTCTCTCAGTCTCGACCCTGTCTCGACCCTGTTCCCTTTATAGTGCACTAGTTTGCTATTGGCCCTCAAAAGTAGTGCCCTATAAAGGGAATAGGGTACCATTTGGGATGCATCTCAGTAAATCCAAAACCGTCTTAATATAGTGGCTTGATTTTCCCTTTTCCCTTAAATGAGATTCATTCTTGAATTGGGGACATCTTTACTCTACTGAAAATACAGTATGTCACAGTGCAAACAGATACAGTGGCAGAAACACAATGAAATACCAAATGGCTCAGTGGTATTTCAGTTGTTTTCTGCAACACGAAGAATGACTGTCCGAAAAACCTTGGGAGCAACAACTGCGTGCGGGTGTCTTTAATCAGTTTAGTGAATGTACCTACCCTGGACCTACAGGTTACTGGATGTTGTGTTGTGTAGACGTATTGGAAACCAGTAGAAACCAGGAAACCAGTACAGTAGATATTAGTGTGATCTTAAGAGTATTTTGTCTGCCCAACTGTTTAGGGTGCATGTGCTTCGTGTTTGACCTTTCTTACATTGCCTGTACGTATCAACTCTACATAGTGAGGTAGATAGGGACAGTTAGACTATCCTGCTTGGCATTGCCTGTCAGTTGAACATATAGAGTAGAGAGAGAGAGAGAGAGAGAATTCTTCAAAAGGTGTCAGGGGTGAATATTTCTCCCTAGAAACAAACACTTCTCTAATGTGGAGGACGGCTAGTATCAACAGCCCTGTCCTTTTTTAAGTAGTGCTTCCGACAAATGGGGGAAATACAGTATGACATGATGAGATGTTTCATGCAGGTATACGCACACACACATTTATGGTACAGTCAACCATTTTTGCATCAATTATCTGGATTCCAATGACCTGGAGGGACACAACTGGGCTGTCTTCTCTTCGCCTTGTTCTTCACTATATCCCACACTCTTAGAACAAAATGATATCTAGAACCTAAAAGGCTTGTTGAAGAAAAATGTTTGATCACAGGTAGAACCCTTTGGGTTCCAGGTAGAACCCTTTACACAGAGGGTTCTACATGGAAGCCAAAATAGTTCTAATTTGAATCAAAAAGAGTTCTACCTGGAACCAAAAATGGTTCTCCTATGGGGACAGCCGAAGAAGCCTTTTGGAACCCTTTTTTCTAAGAGTGTAAGAATCTCTAGCCCAGGCAGTCTGTCAGTCCAGCCATGCTCCTATTCTAGACAGTCTGTCAGTCCAGCCATGCTCCAATTCCAGACAGTCTGTCAGTCCAGCCATGCTCCTATTCTAGACAGTCTGTCAGTCCAGCTATGCTCCTATTCCAGACAGTCTGTCAGTCCAGCCATGCTCCTATTCTAGACAGTCTGTCAGTCCAGCCATGCTCCTATTCCAGACAGTCTGTCAGTCCAGCCATGCTCCTATTCTAGACAGTCTGTCAGTCCAGCCATGCTCCTATTCCAGACAGTCTGTCAGTCCAGCCATGCTCCTATTCTAGACAGTCTGTCAGTCCAGCCATGCTCCTATTCCAGACAGTCTGTCAGTCCAGCCATGCTCCTATTCTAGACAGTCTGTCAGTCCAGCCATGCTCCTATTCTAGACAGTCTGTCATCCAGCCATGCTCCTATTCCAGAGAGTCTGTCAGTCCAGCCATGCTCCTATTCTAGACAGTCTGTCAGTCCAGCTATGCTCCTATTCCAGACAGTCTGTCAGTCCAGCCATGCTCCAATTCCAGACAGTCTGTCAGTCCAGCCATGCTCCTATTCTAGACAGTCTGTCAGTCCAGCTATGCTAATATTCCAGACAGTCTGTCAGTCCATCCATGCTCCTATTCTAGACAGTCTGTCAGTCCAGCCATGCTCCTATTCCAGACAGTCTGTCAGTCCAGCCATGCTCCTATTCTAGACAGTCTGTCAGTCCAGCCATGCTCCTATTCCAGACAGTCTGTCAGTCCAGCCATGCTCCTATTCCAGACAGTCTGTCAGTCCAGCCATGCTCCTATTCTAGACAGTCTGTCAGTCCAGCCATGCTCCAATTCCAGACAGTCTGTCAGTCCAGCCATGCTCCTATTCAAGACAGTCTGTCAGTCCAGCCATGCTCCTATTCTAGACAGTCTGTCAGTCCAGCTATGCTAATATTCCAGACAGTCTGTCAGTCCAGCCATGCTCCTATTCCAGACAGTCTGTCAGTCCAGCCATGCTCCTATTCAAGACAGTGCACTCGTGTCTACATGGTCAATGCAGCAGATGCAACAAGATGTTGATAACAATGATGTTGCTTTCCACTTGGCTTCTTAATATAAATCTACAAGCGTTCTATTAGTTTGTCTACAAACAGCAAGTTTGTTTGTTCTTAGAATGTGGTGACTAAAATACATTGTGTTAGCCTCTAATACTAATCACTATTTACCTGGCTATCAAGCTAGCTAATAAATATACAGAGTCAGAGCAAGCAAACATAGCTAGCTAATACAACCTAAGTGCAATAGTATCTCCGAAATCAGAGAGGAATCGGCAAAGCATGAATTTGTTAGGTACATGAAGTAAGAGAAAACATTTAATGTAGCCAAAGATTATCGGGTCCCCTAGGAAACACTGACTCACAAACACTTAGGTTCTTAGTTCCGACCCTGTCACAATTCTTCCCTGGCTTTTCCATTCGTTGTCATGTCAAAGAACATTGAATTCAAAGTGCCGACCATTATATTCTAACTACTGAATTAGAATAATCCTAGAGACCTAGATAAAGCCTAGATTTACTACCTATATCGTGCAGCCCTACATGGTAGAGTAGAAATGACCTGAAATGAATGCAGGAAATGCTGACTATTTTATTGATTGGAGAAAGCCCCAATGTTATGTGTTTCCACCCTAGGGTCATGCACTACTCATAAAGTAAATCTAGAACTTTTATTATTCAAAAAAACATCAAATATCATCAAATACCATCATAACGTCCAAAATTAGAAACATATTGTGATATGATATTGTTCCTTATCGCCCAGCCCTAACACACACACACACACTCCGTAATTGGAATTCCAGTAAAACACTCACTCCACATCTGTTGGCTCCATAATAAAAAACAATAGAACAGAGAACAGAGCATTAGGAAGTTGTGCTGGATTGGATTGATAGTCACTAAATGATTGCCTTCCCAGACTAACTGAACTGACTGTAAAGTATCCATTGATGTTGTGATGGCACATAATCAGTCCACATATCTCTTTAACAATGGATGAAAAAATTGAGAATTTATTATGAAAAATGAAAGAGAGAGAAGCTGATTGATGCTGGATATTTAAGCCTTGCTTTGATATATAGGTTTTGTTGGATTACAAATCAAACAACTGGACGTAGAACAAGTGAAGCGGCATTGTAAAAAAAGGGGTTCTAACAAAATGGCTGACCAGAACCTGAATTCAGTTCCGAGCGGAGTTCACAAAGTCAGCTGGCAATGCGTGCGTGTCTGTGTGAAACACACAGCTACCAGAGCCAAGGCAGTTTGCCAGGGGAACAATGTGCAGCTGGTAGGGGGACAAGGGCCTCATTTGATGGGAAGCTCTACTAAGACAGTGGGGCCTGTCTATCAGTTCCTGGCTGGGACTCCCACTATGCTGTTCTAGAGGCAGGCATCACCCTGCAGCCACAGGGAAGTGAGCCATAGCGGGGGTAGAGAGGTGGAGGAATGGAGGGTGGACCCACAGTGCTGAAGACCATGCGTTCAAATAGTATTTTAAATCTGTCACATACTTTAAGCATTTGCTTAAGCCTGCCGGGAGAGCCCTTCTGGGACTATACCCTTGCTTCCATTGCATCAGCCAGGTAAGCTAAATCAAGCATAGCTAGAGTATTTGAAAGATTTCAAATACTATTTGAACCCATGTCTGGCACATTGAGGGTAGATTGGTGTGTTGCACAGTGGTTCACTAAGCATGCACTCCACAGGGCATGACTTCAACTGAGCCATGAAGTCATCACCACCTGCCTGGAAGAGTCAGGTTGGTTGGGTGTGAAGACGTTGCCCCTGCTTTGAAGATTTTCCCCTGTCATTTTTGCAAAGATTGCAAAAAAGAACATATGGCGCAAGAGTGTATAGCACCTGTTTTGAACTCTCTCTCTCTCTCTCTCTCTCTCTCTCTCTCTCTCTCTCTCTCTCTCTCTCTCTCTCTCTCTCTCTCTCTCTCTCTCTTCCTTCCTCTCTCTCTCTTCCTTCCTCTCTCTCTCTCTCTCTCTTCCTCTCTCTCTTCTCTCTCTCTTCTCTCTCTCTCGCATATATGTGCCCAGAGGTATGACTTCAATGTTCCTATGTATTTCCCTCCCCTGTCTATTCTAATATGGCAATTGCTAAGTATGAAACTCACATCTGGTGCCTAGGAATTGCATTGTCTTTATATGGGGGTTGACCAATCAGTGGGCCAGGCAGAGATGCCCCAGTTAGCCCACAGTTCATTTCATTACAAACAATTAGCAATGTGGATAGGGAGGGAAAGAGACAGAGCGAGAAAGAAAAGGAGAGAGAAATAAGAAAATGTTTTGCTTTTGTTTGAGTGCACTCACTGACTATAGAATAGATGTGAAGGACTTGAAGTGCTCTCCAACAATGAGACCGTCAGACCTGACCTATGTCAAAAGAAGTGCTCTGTGTTATGGCCTTCTGTGCAGGAGAGGTTGAAAGGTTATAGGGCAGCAGAAGTCTAGGGCAGTGGTTCCCAAACTTTTTATAGTCCCGTACCCCTTCAAACATTCAACCTCCAGCTGCATACCCCCTCTAGAACCAGGGTCAGCGTACTCTCAAATGTTGGTTTTTGGCATCATTGTACAGTGCCTTGCAAAAGTATTCATCCCCCTTGGCGTTTTTCCTATGCTGTTGCATTACAACCTGTAATTTAAAT
The DNA here is from genome assembly GCF_013265735.2 of Oncorhynchus mykiss. Classification (NCBI taxonomy): domain Eukaryota; kingdom Metazoa; phylum Chordata; class Actinopteri; order Salmoniformes; family Salmonidae; genus Oncorhynchus; species Oncorhynchus mykiss. The sequence continues at coordinate 30,811,562 of NC_048584.1, read as the reverse complement.
AGATTTTTATTTGGATTTCATGTAATGGACATACACAAAATAGTACAAATGGGTGAAGTGAAGAATAAAAAAATTGTTTCAAATTGTTTTTTCAAGGATAAATGGTGCATACACATGTATTAACCTCCTTTGCTATGAAGTAACTAAATAAGATCTGGTGCAACCAATTACCTTCAGGAGTCACATAATTAGTTAAATAAAGTCCACCCGTGTGCAATCTAAGTGTCACATGATCTGTCACATGATCTCAGTATATATTCACCTGTTCTGAAAGGCCACAGTCTGCAACACCACTAAGCAAGAGGCACAATCAATCAAGTGGCACCATGAAGACCAAGGAGCTCTCCAAACAGGTTAGGGACAAAGTTGTGGAGAAGTACAGATCAGTGTTGGGTTTTAAAAAAATATCTGAAACTTTGAACATCCCACGGAGCACCATTATTAAAAAAATTTAAACCACAACAAACCTGCCAAGAGAGGTCTGCCCACCAAAACTCAGGGACCAGGCAAGGAGGGCATTAATCAGAGAGGCATAAAGAGACCAAAGATAATCCTGAAGGAGCTGCAAAAGCTCCACTGCGGAGATTGGAGTATTTGTCCATAGGATCACTTTAAGCTGTACACTCCACAGAGCTGGGCTTTACGAAAGAGTGGCCAGAAAAAAGACATTGCTTGAAGAAAAAAAATAAGCTAACATGTTTGGTGTTCGCAAAAAGGCATGTGGGAGACTCCCCAACAATATGGAAGAAGGTAGTCTGATCAGATGAGACTAAAATGTAGCTTTTTGGCCATCAAGGAAAACGCTATGTCTGGCGCAAACCCAACACCTCTCATCACCCCGAGAACACCATCCCTACAGTGAAGCAGGTCGGTGGCAGCATCATGATGTGGGGATGTTTTTCATCGGCAGGGACTTAGAAATTGGTCAGAATTGAAGGAATTATGGAGGGCGTTAAATACAGGGTTATTCTTGAGGGAAACCTGTTTCAGTCTTTCAGAGATTTGAGACTGGGACGGAGGTTCACCTTCCAGCAGGACAATAACCATAAGCATACTGCTAAAGCAACACCCGAGTGGTTTAAGGGGAAACATTTAAATGTCTTGGAATGGCCTAGTCAAAGCCCAGATCTCAATCCAATTGAGAATCTGTGGTATGACTTAAAGATTGCTGTACACCAGCGGAACCCATCCAACTTGAAGGATCTGGAGTAGTTTTGCCTTGAAGAATGGGCAAAAATCCCAGTGGCTAGATGTGCTAAGCTTATAGAGCCATACCCCAAGAGACTTGCAGCTGTAATTGCTGCAAAAGGTGGCTCTACAAAGTATTGACTTTGGGGGGGTGAATAGTTATGCCAAGGGGCTGAATACTTTCGCAAGCCACTGTAAGCCTGACACACACACACTATACAATACATTTATTAAACTTAAGAATGAGTGTGAGTTTTTGTCACAACCCGGCTTGTGGGAAGGGACAAAGAGCTCTTATAGGACCAGGGCACAAATAATAATATAATAATAATCAATCATGTTGTTCTCTATTTAACCATTTTACATATAAAACCTTATTTGTTAATCAAAAATTGTGAATAACTCACACACATTACTCTGCAATGTTGGGTTGTATTTGAGAGAGACTAATTTTCTTAACAGCGCGATTTGCCAAGGCAGGACACTCTGAGCTCAGCCCAATCCAGAAATCTGGCTGTGGCTTCTGATTAAATTTTCACAGAACTGCTTGTTGCAATTTCGATGAGGCTGTCTTATTCAGACATCGGTAAGTGGACTGGAGGCAGGGCATGAAAGGGATAATGAATCCAGTTGTTTGTGTCATCTGTGTCAGGAAAGTACCTGAATAATTGCACACCCAACTCACTCAGGTGCTTCCCTATATCACATTTGACATTGTCCGTAAGCTTGAGTTCATTTGCACACAAAAAATCATACGATGATTGAAAGACCTGTGTGTTGTCCTTGTTAATGCAGACAGAAAAGAGCTCCATCTCCTTAATCATAGCCTCAATTTTGTCCCGTACATTAAATATTGTTGCGGTGAGCCCCTGTAATCCTAGATTCAGATCATTCAGGTGAGAAAAAGTATCACCCAGATAGGCCAGTCCTGTGAGAAACTCGTTATCGTGCATGTGGTCAGACAAGTGAAAACGATGGTCAGTATACAAAACTTTAAAAGCTTGTCTCTCAATCAAAAAAAATGTGTCAATACTTTGCTCTTCATAACCAGCACACCTCTGTATGTTGTAAAATCATTACATGGTCGCTGCCCATATCATTGCATAGTGCAGAAAATACACAAGAGTTCAGGGGCCTTGCTTTAATAAAGTTAACCATTTTCACCGTAGTGTCCAAAACGTCTTTCAAGCTGTCAGGCATTCCCTTGGCAGCAAGAGCCTCTCAGTGGATGCTGCAGTGTAACCAAGTGGCATTGGGAGCAACTGCTTTCATGGCATTACCACTCCACTATGTCTCCCTGTCATGGCGTTTGTGCCATCAGTACAGACACCAACACATCTTGACCACCAAAGACCATTTGATGTCACAAAGCTGTCCACTACTTTAAAAATATCCTCTCCTGTTGTCCTGGTTTCCAGTGGGTTGCAGAAGAGGATGTAACGGACATATACCAGGAGCTGTGCCAGGCCCTCCAAGTCTGTTGACTCATCCAGTGTTGTTTGATGAAGTCATTGTCTGTATAGTTTTTTTGGCCTTTTCCCCCAGCATTGTCACAGCCATATCTGCGGCAGCAGGGAGAATTAAGTCCTCCATAATAGCATGGGGCTTGCCTGTCCTAGCCACTTGGTAGCTCACCATATAAGACGCTTCGAGCCCCTTCTTAATAATGGTATCTGTTGCTTTTATTCATGTCTTACTACTCCGAAAGTCATCTTAATTCTCACTCAAACTCCCATTTCTTATTTTTCAAATTGCCATGTTTTGTTTCTAAATGTCTGTGCAAGAGTGAATGTTTAATCGAGTTGTGAGATAGCACATTTGCACATACAGTGGGACAAAAAAGTATTTAGTCAGCCACCAATTGTGCAAGATCTCCCACTTAAAAAGATGAGAGAGGCCTGTAATTTTCATCATAGGTACACTTCAACTATGACAGACAAAATGAGAAAAAAAATTCAGAAAATCACATTGTAGGATATTTTATGAATTTATTTGTAAATTATGGTGGAAATAAGTATTTGGTCACCTACAAACAAGCAAGATTTCTGGCTCTCACAGACCTGTAACTTCTAATTTAAGAGGCTCCTCGGTCCTCCACTCGTTACCTGTATTAATGGCACCTGTTTGAACTTGTTATCAGTATAAAAGACACCTGTCCACAACCTCAAACAGTCACACTCCAAACTCCACTATGGCCAAGACCAAAGAGCTGTCAAAGGACACCAGAAACAAAATTGTCAACCTGCACCAGGCTGGGAAGACTGAATATGCAATAGGTAAGCGCTTGGTTTGAAGAAATCAACTGTGGGAGCAATTATTAGGAAATGGAAGACATACAAGACCACTGATAATCTCCCTCAATCTGGGGCTCCACGCAAGATCTCACCCCGTAGGGTCAAAATGATCACAAGAACAGTGAGCAAAAATCCCAGAACCACACGGGGGGACCTAGTGAATGACCTGCAGAGAGCTGGGACCAAAGTGACAAAGCCTACCATCAGTAACACACTACGCCGCCAGGGACTCAAATCCTGCAGTGCCAAACGTGTCCCCCTGCTTAAGCCAGTACATGTCCAGGCCCGTCTGAAGTTTGCTAGAGAGCATTTGGATGACCCAGAAGAAGATTGGGAGAATGTCATATGGTCAGATGAAACCAAAATATAACTTTTTGGTAAAAACTCAATTTGTCAGTTTTGGAGGACAAAGAATGCTGAGTTGCATCCAAAGAACACCATACCTACTGTGAAGCATGGGGGTGGAAACATCATGCTTTGGGGCTGTTTTTCTGCAAAGGGACCAGGACGACTGATCCGTGTAAAGGAAAGAATGAATGGGGCCATGTATCGTGAGATTTTGAGTGAAAACCTCCTTCCATCAGCAAGGGCATTGAAGATGAAACATGGCTAGGTCTTTCAGCATGACAATGATCCCAAACACATCGCCCGGGCAACGAAGGAGTTGCTTTGTAAGAAGCATCTCTCCGGCCGCATCAGATTCACAACAGTCACTGTCCATGCTAGCTGGACTAACAACAAATGTAGAATTACTGATGCTAGTATTGGATGTGCTCATGGAAGCAGAACAACTTGTGTCGTCGACAGGTGCAGGTGTAGTACTGCTGGTAGTAGCAGTACTACCAGTAGAGCTGGTGTGTGTCTCTATGGACGTGGGCCTTTCTTTTTTTTTAACCATTTATCAACTTTTGTGCGAGAGAGTGGAATTCCCGCGAGAGAGTAACGGTTAATGTGATTGGATGTTAATTATTTGACTTGGCTACCTCATTTGACATTGTGTTGTTATTTTGCTAAACACTAGATGGTTTAATTTTATTTTTGGCAGTGAAACGAGGCTACTCGGGCGAGAGAAAAAAACTTGCCCAAATGCATCTCTACCCCGGCCTGCCTTTCTACCCATGCCTGCCTCTCTACCCAGGCCTGCATCTCTACCCTGGGCTGCCTCTCTACCCCGGCCTGCCTTTCTACCCATGCCTGCCTCTCTACCCAGGCCTGCATCTCTACCCTGGCCTGCCTCTCTACCCTGGCCTGCCTCTCTACCCTGGCCTGCCTCTCTACCCTGTTCTGCCTCTCTACCCTGGCCTGTCTCTCTTCCCTGGCCTGTCTCTCTGTCCTGGCCTGCCTCTGTATCCTGGCCTGTCTCTCTACCCTGGCCTGTCTCTCTTCCCTGGCCTGTCTCTCTTCCCTGGCCTGTCTCTCTGTCCTGGCCTGCCTCTGTATCCTGGCCTGACTCTCTACCTTGGCCTGCCTCTCTACCCTGGCCTGCCTCTCTACCCTGGCCTGTCTCTCTGTCCTGGCCTGCCTCTCTACCCTGGATAATTCATGAGTGAATGTACAGTACGAGGTGGGAAAATCTAAAAAATAAATTAAACAACCATGAGTACACTTTGGCACTCCATGGCACTCATTTCCCTACATAGTACACTACTTTTACAAGATCCCCATAGGCACTGGTCAAAAGTAGTGCACTATATAGGAAACAGGGTGCCATTTGTGATGCAGGGTAAGATATAAATCATCAAAATGCTATTTTTTCTACCTCTTCATTATAGCTGGTTCACGTTGGGTCGGTGCTATTTTAATTAATAATTGATAATCGTTCTTTTCCTTAAAGAGAATTCTGTAGAGGACGGTTATCATAAGATCAAACCATCGTATCAAGGTTTTTATGATGTTTCAATCCATCTTTGTTCTTCTTCGATCACGAGGTGCTTCATGTAATTATAGCTTGAAGATGCGTGAAAGTTGCCCCCTCCCTGTCACCCTGGGTTGACAACTGGATGATTACTTCAGAAACAACATGCGTCAGTAAAGACTGATCATTAGCTATTTGCACTGTTGTTGCCCGGTTACTGTAGCTTTGGAATTAATTTCCCTGTCTCCATTTTGTTGTGTCAGAATAAGGCATTTTAAAAAGCACACCAACATTTTTTAAAAATAATTTTAGAAATTGAATAAACATGAAAGTGTTTTTTCTAGTAACATTTGGTTTCCATATGCTCACAGAAAAACAAATTCACTAACTAGAATAAACAAAATAAAAACATAATAAATAAACAAAATAAGTACAGTGCCTTTGGAAAGTATTCAGACCCCTTGACTTTTTCCAGGTTTTGTTATGTGACACACTTATTACAAAATATATTTTTTAATTGCCCTCATCAATTTACACACAGTACCCCTTAATGACAAAGCAAAAACAGATTTTTAGATTTTTTTTGGCCAATTAAAAAAAAAAATACAAACGCAAACGTAACATTTACATAAGTATTCAGACCCTTTACTCGGTACTTAGTTGAGGCACCTTTGGCTGCAGTTACAGCCTTGAGTCTTCTTGGGTTTGAGGCTACAAGCTTTGCACACCTGTATATGGGGAGTTTCTCCCATTCTTCTCTGCAGATCCTCTCAAGCTCTGTCAGGTTGGAAGGGGAGTGTCGCTGCACAGCTATTCTCTCGAGAGATGTTCGATCGGGTTCAAGTCCGGGCTCTGGCTAGGCCACTTAAGGACATTCAAAGACTCCTGTGTTGTCTTGGCTGTGTGCTTAGGGTCGTTGTCCTGTTGGAAGGTGAACCGTCACCCCAGTCTTAAGGTCCTGAGCACTCTGGCCCCTGCCACTGAAAAACATTCCCACAGCATGATGCTGCCACCACCATGCTTCACCTTAGGGATGGTGCCAGGTTTCCTCCAGACGTGACACTTGGCAATCAGGCCAAAGAGTTCAATCTTGGTTGCATCAGACCAGATAATATTTTACCTCATGGTCTGAGAGTCCTTTAGTTTCCTTTTGGCAAACTCCAAGTGGGCTGTCGTGTATCTTTTACTGAGGAGTGGCTTCCGTCTGGCCACTCTACCATAAAGGCCTGATTGGTGGAGTGCTGCAGAGATGGTTGTCCTTCTGAAAGATTCTACCAACTCCACAGAGGAACTCTGGAGCTCTGCCAGAGTGACCATCGGGCTCTTGGTCACCTCCCTGACCAAGGCCCTTCTCCTTCGATTACTCAGTTTGGCCAGGCGGCCAGCTCTTCCATTTAAGAATGATGGATGCCACTGTGTTATTGGGGACCTTCATTGCATCATACATTGTTTGGTACCATTCACCAAATCTGTGCCTCGACACAATCCTGTCTTGGAGCTCTACGGACAATTCCTTCGACCTCATGGCTTGGTTTTCGGCTTGTATTGTCAACTGTAGGACCTTATATAGACAGGTGTGTATATTTCCAAATCATGTCCAATCAATTCAATTGACCACAGGTGGACTCCAATCAAGTGTTAGAAGCATCTCAAGGATGATCAATGGAAACAGGATGCACCTGAGCTCAATTTTGAGTCTCATAGCAAAGGGTCTGAATACTTATGTAAATAAGGTACTGCTGCTTTTACATTTTTTATACAATTGCAAAAATGTTAAAAAATCTGATTTTACTTTGTTATTGTTGGGTATTGTGTGGCGATTGATGAGGAAAAACTATTATTTAATACATTTTGAAGTAAGGCTGTAACGTAACAAAATGTGGAAAAAGGGAAGGGGTCTGAAAAAAACGTCAAAAAGAACATGAAAGAGAGAAGACAAAAACAAGATATATTAAATTGACTTGTTTGACTCACAATTTCATCTTCACAGTTGTGAATTTGCAGGAGCATTGATCTCCGATAGCCTCTCTGCTAAACACCAGTAAGAGTTGATTGAGTAACACAGTGCTCATCAACCGTCTAAATTATTTCCCTTCAAGCTGAAATGGTCATCCGATAGAGGTTATTTGGCTGGTTTTAATTGGAGTCCTTCCAGCAGTGACTAGAGATCAAAATAATGGCAAAATAGTATATAATATAATATTATTAAAC
>NC_048584.1:30779014-30794014 GCF_013265735.2 Oncorhynchus mykiss | reverse complement strand
TTATATTCTACTTTAATCTACTCTACTCTACTCGACTCTATTCTACTTTACTGCTCTACTCTACTTTACTTTACTCTAGTCTACTGTACTCTACTTTACTGTTCTACTCTACTTTACTCTATACTACTCTACTCTGCGTTACTTTATTCTACTTTACTCTAATCTACTTTACTCTACTCTAGTTTAGTTGACTATTCTACTTTACTGCTCTACTCTACTTTACACTATTCTACTTTACTCTATTCTACTATATTATGCTCTACTCTACTCTATCCTACTTTACCTCGCTCTTTTCTACTCTACTTGACTCTACTTGAGTCTACTCTACTGTTTTCTACTTTACTCTATTCTACTTTACTGCTCTACTCTACTTTACTCTATTCTACTTTACTCTATTCTACTATATTATGCTCTACTCTATCCTACATTACCTCGCTCTTTTCTACTCTACTTGACTCTACTTGACTCTACTCTACTATATTAAGCTTTACTCTGATCTGCTCTACTCTACTTTATTATATTATATTCTACTCTACTTTACTCTATTCTACTTTATTCTAATCCCCTTTACTCTATTCTACTATATTCTACTCTACTCTAATCTACTCGACTTTACTCTACTCTACTCTAATTACTCTACTTTACTTTACTCTTTTATACTTGATTCTACTCTACTCTACTCTATTCTACTCTACTCTATTTTACTATACTATATTTTACTCTACTCTACTCTACCTTACATTACTCTACTCTACTTTACTCTATTCTACTTTATTCTACTCTCCTTTACTCTACTCTATAAATACTCTATTATATTCTACTCTATTCTACTTTACTCTATTTTACTCTTTTCTACTCTACTCTGTTCTACTTTACTCTATTCTATTTTATTCTACTCTACTCTATTCTACTTTACTCTATTCTACTTTACTCTATTCGACCTCAATTGTTTATATATTATATCATGACACACACACACACACACACACACACACCCATGATGGTGATACAGATGATGTGATGGTGATGATGATGATGGTGATGACGGTGATGATGATGATGATGACGATCATGTCAAGGACAACTACACCAAACATAAATATGAGGTAAAGGTTCTACAGCAAAGTAACATCACCACGGCCTGATAATAGTAATCTGTCGTTTAATGATGACGGCAAATGAATACAGACACGTCGGTGTGGCTTCACACTAGTAGCCCTGGGAACAGTTTTTTTGGCATTCGACAGGCGTCAAATCCCTGCTGTTCTGGTACTAACAAGATGTTGCTTCCCGCCTCCCTCCCCTGATCTGGTCCACGTGTTGTGAGATGTAAGTACAGAGAGCCTAGTCAGAGACAACACAATAATGGGGGTTGTTTTATACAGCTCTGACCTGCCCTGTAATTCTACTGCCTTCTGCCTCCCTGACCCGCCCTCCTCCACCAACCACCCACCCACTCCCTCAGAATACTGATAGATGCAGGCAGAGAGTGAGCACAGGCACACATGCTGCTTGTGCACGCACACACACACACAGACACATCAGATGGACGTGCACACAAACACACACCACTACTACTACTGCAAACATCCACACACACATTCAGTACATAGGCAATAAACTTGAATTCAGCTTGCCACTGCCCACATACTGTACACTTTAACATGCAGTAACACATCAAACAGTCCTCAGGACACACAGCAGTGGTCACACACACACACACACACACACACCAGGTGATTCTGGGACTAAGGCATGGAACATTAAACTAACGACAGGGAAGAACAGGACAGTTTGAAAGAATAACAGCACACTTACAAACACGCACAACACCATCTGACGTCACAGTGTGTTATTACACACACACACACACTATGTTATCTGACATTACAGCGTCTTAACACAGGGACTGGATGGAGCTCTGGCTGGGAGGGGAAGGGACACTTACAATAGATAGATAAAATAACTTTACTCTCCTACACGCTAACACAGACCAACTCATCCAAGCACTCCCATATACCAACATGAATCCATACAGCCCCACACACACGCAAACACAACCCCATGGACTCCTACATAAAATGACAGTGAACTCATGGACACCTTTCATATGTAAAATAAATGCGTTATCTTACATCTTGCTGAAACGCACACACACACGCACACACACAAACACACACACACACCTGCCCCACCCCCACACGTCACACACACCCTTACATGCTCACTCACCCCCCAACCCCCAACGGACTTGGAGTATCTAGCAGCAAAGCTAAGAGTTAATGACTTCAACAGAGGCTTGGCTAAATGTGTATCTGTGCTGCAGCTGGTGCTCTCTGATTAGACTTAGGGCTGACTTCCAAATGGCACTTTTTTTCTTATACAGTGCACTACTGTTGTCCAGAGCGCCGGTCAAAAGTAGTGCACTTAATAGGGAATCTGATGCCATTTGGGTCTTGGCCTAGGATGCTGGAGCACATATCACACGCAGGCACAGCAACATATTTGCACCTCATATTAATGCGGCCCTCTGTCGCTCTCTAGGGCCCCCTGGAGCAGGATCCGGGAACCCTGGAGTCAGGGGGAGGGAAGGAGGGAGAGCCTCATATGGTGTGAGGCAGCAGGGGGAGGGAGGTCATACGGCTCTGCTAGTAGCAGACGCGTGCACCTTGCTCTGTGTGTGTGTGCGTGTGTGTGTGTGTGTCCGTGCTCCCTCCGTGAGCGCTGCTGTGACTCTGAGAGCACTTACAGTGAGGAAATGATGATAGGCATGTTATTACTGCAGCGAGGGCACTGGGCTGTGAAACTCATCCTCCTCTCTCTCCTTTGGTGTGTGTGTGTGTTTGTGTATGTGTGCGTGTGTTTGTGTGTCATCCTCCCTCTTCTTTCCTCCCCTCGCATCAGCAGCCGCTCTCAATGCTCCTCCTGGTTTTACATTTACTTATTTATTACATGTTCATTTGAGGGGCTTTGTTAAACGTTGCAGAGAGAGAGAGATAGAGGAGAGAGGAAGAGAGAGGGGGAGAGCGAGAGAGACAGAGAGTTGGAACAGATCTGGGACGAGGCTAACCATTTCCTGTATTCTTTGAAAGACCATCGTTTTAAATTGCATGGATTCTACCCATGATTTTCTCATGTCATTTCCAGTGAAACCCAAAGTCAACCACAGCAAACTTTAACATTCATGCCATATTTTATGACCTTCATTTTCAATGGCGTCCCCATATGCCCATGACCAGAGCTGTGACTAGCTTATAACGTCTTAGGAGGAGTGTATGGTCTGTGAGAGATAGGATTAAACCAGATATGAGTATTTACTCCCCTTCTTCCCTCCTCTCATCCTTCCATCCATCCCTCTAATCTGCAGCTCCCATTTGTGAATGATAGAATGGAAAAAAAGAGCGATAGAAACCCACTGGGGCTTGAAGGATGGAATGACACACACGCACACAAACATTCTTTCTCTCTCTCTCTCTCTCTCTCTCTCTATGTTATATGGGTAGTATTAATGTAAATGGACCTCTAAGGAATAGTGATTCTTCGCCCCCGGCCCTCTCCTCTCTATCTAACCTCTTAGACCCTTTTCAGACTACGTCAGATTCTCTTGAGGTTTAGTGAGAATGCCGTCGGCTATACTTTTTTTAATAATGTGAACTTGCGAACTTGATACATCTCTAGCGCTACCTCCGTAGGTAGCGTACGACATTCGCCCGACAGTTGCCCCCCTCCGAGCAGGGCAGCGTGAACAGAATTGTCTCGTTCAGCCCCGAACTCCAGCAGTATAAATGGTAATAGCAGAGCAATGATTTTGAAATAGCTGAAATGTATAGACATTTTCTTAAAATTTGAGACTTGTTTTATTGGGTTTTTACCTGAAATTGTAGTAGCAGTCTGTTACATTCTGAAGTTGCCAGCTGCTCTGTACCACTTAAACCGATGAAAGCCCATCCCACCACCAAAAGAAAAGTACAATGTCGATAGTAGATCATACAGAAAGAATATATATATGTTTTAAGTTTTAACATGGCACCACAGGTCCCAGAGCTGTTCCTGATCTGGTAGGCTAACCTAACCAGCTCAGCTGGGGAAAAAAAACACTTTTATATGTGCACTAATGGGACCAGATCATTTTTCTAATGAGGTCATGTGGTTTTTAAAAAATGGATAGACTCCTTGCCCTAGGGAGGATGAAAACATTACAACCCTGTCAAACTGCAGCAACCTTGTACTTGTTCATAGTAATTCTATTTGAAAACTAACAGGGATTGTTCTTTACACAGACCAAGACAACAACTGTGATTGGGCAATATAACTAATAACAGGGCTGAGCTTGCTATATGTGGGGTTGCATCTGTCGTTAAAGTTATTCATACAGACTGTCATCACTATTGTGTTGATTGATTCATTCCAGGGAATCATTTTGGATTTAAAAGGCCTAGGTAGCCATCCGGGGTTTGATTGTAAAGCACGTGTTATCAGAAGGGATGTAGGCTACCTGCAGCTGTGGTTGCTAAAGGCTGAAGTTGATCAGACTGAAGCACAGGCTCATTTAGCATGAGTTGACATATCATGAGGCATTTCAATGTGTGCATTTTTTGGGGGGTGGCAGATATGGGCTTCCTTATAAAACAGCTCGTTGCTTGTCACTTCTCCCCAGCTAATTCACTTATATTACACCCATGTTTTCAGGCGCAATTAGCTTTTACCACATGGAGGCCAAATCATTTGTATATTGATACAAATGAAGCCTGACTTGTTGTAACGTTGTTAGGCAGGCCTACTGTACTTTTATATTCGTAAAACTGAATGTACGTATTACACTACATGGCCAAAAACATGTGGACACCTGCTCGTTGAACATCTCATTCCAAAATCATGGCCATTAAAATGGAGTTGGTCCCCCCTTTGCTACTATAACAGCCTCCACTCTTCTGGGAAGGCTTCCCGCTAGATGTTGGAACATTGCTGGAGGGACTTGCTTCCATTCAGCCACAAGAGCATTAGTGAGGTGGGGCACTGATGTTGGGCGATTAGGCCTGGCTCGCAGCCTGCGTTCCAATTCATCCCAAAGGTGTTCATCTAGAATGTCATTGTATGCTCTCCCGAACCATGAAAAACAGCCCCAGACCATTATTCCTCCTCCAACAAACTTTACAGTTGACACTATGCGTTGGGGTAGGTAACGTTCTCCAGGCATCCGCAAACCCAGATTAGTTTGTCAGACTGCCAGATGGTGAAGAGGGATTAATCATTCCAGGGAACTTGTTTCCACTGCTCCAGAGTCCAATGGTGGTGAGCTTTACACAACTCCAGCCAACACTTGACATTGCGCATCGTGATCTTAAGCTTGTGTGTAGCTGCTCGGCCATGGAAACCCATTTCTTGATGCTTCCGACTAACAGTTCTTGTGCCGATGTTGCTTCCAGAGGCAGTTTGGAACTTGGTAGTGGTTGTTTCACTTCCAGCAGCATACCACCCTGCATCCCACTTCTGGCTTGCTTCTGAAACTAATCAGGGTTGGACCTGGTCAGTCCCCTGGATTGGAGACCAGATGCTGCTGGAAGTTGTGTTGGAGGGCCAGTAGGAGGCACCCTTTCCTCTATCAAATTCCCCAGGGCAGTGATTGGGGACATTGCCCTGTGTAGGGTGCCGTATTTGGATGGGGTGTTAAACGGGTGTCCTGACTCTCTGTGGTACTAAAGTACTTATTGTAAGAGTGGCACCCCTACTCTTACAATAAGTACTTTAGTACCACATAGAGTCAGGACACCTGTTTAACACCCCATCTAAAGTCCTGGCTAAACACCCAATCTGACCCTCATACCATCATGGCCACCAAATCATCCCCAGCGTACAATTGGCTCATTCATCTCCTCTCCCCTGTAACTATTCCCCAGGTTGTTGCTGTAAATTAGAATTTGTGCTCAGTCAACTTACCGGCTAAAATAAAAAATCTATTAAAAAAAAGTTTCAACCGAGGACAGAAGATTTTTACATGATACACGCTTCAGCACTCGGCAGTCCCATTCTGTGAGCTTGTGTGGCCTCCCACTTCGTGGATGACCCATTGACCCACTTTACAATAACAGCACTTAAAGTTGACCGGAGCAGCTCTAGCAGGGCAAACATTGGACAAACTGACTTAGTGGAAAGGTGGCATCCTATGTCGGTGCCACGTTGAAAGTCACTGAGCACTTCAATAATGCCATTCTAATGCCAATGTTTGGCTATGGAGGTTGAATGGCTGTGTGCTCGATGTTATACACCTGTCAGCAACGGGTGTGGCTGAAATAGCCAAATCCACTAATTTGAAGGGGTCCACATACTTTTGTATATACAGTGTACAGAAATTGTACGGAAATTGAAACTACGTTTGTCAATGAGAAAAGCCCCTTAGAGAAAAGGGTTCCAGAAGAGATATTTGGCTGTACCCATAGGAGGACCTTGTACAATGATTCAGGGATTACTGGACCATCTATTATATGACAATACATTGCCTTTAGGGTTATTACACTGTAGCTGAGATCTAAAGGAATTGATCCCTGATTATGATATTATCATAGTGTTATTGCCGTAGCTGAGGGACGTGTAAGAGACTGAATCCATATAAAATATCATTACCCTACACATTTGTTTTAATATCACGTTTATTAATTCAGTTGCAAGATAACAGCACACAAAAAAACACACTTGCTAACATGACACATATCTACACTAATGATGATGTTCTCATTTTTCAACAATGCAGTTATTTTGTATCCACTTGTTTTGAGGTGAGTCATATTCATGTTATTCATGAGTGTATGTAGTAACACACGTCCCTTCATAATCTTGAGATTTGTCTCAACAAGGCAGGCATTATGCCTTGGCTAATGTAAGCATCATCTCCGTAAAATGTATTGCATTGTAGCTGAAAATGAAATCCAGGCGTACTATGACATTATGCAGATTGTGCTAAACATGGAATTACGTCTTCAGGAAAAACCGGAACAACGTTTTTCCTCCAAACGCCTGCCACCGTCGCCGTGGCATTTAAATACCTATACGTCAAGGACCCATTGATATTAATTTACAAAGCAGCCAGCTGATGTGAATTTCAGAGATATAGGTTCCGGAAGGCATTGTTTACGTGCATGTAAACCAATGCATAATGTGGTGTGTTAAATTTGATGTAGTCTGCGCCATTGAACTATAATGCTCAGAATGAATAAAGGCCTTCCGACAACGTCAATTTGAATGGCTGATATGGCATTGTTATGCATTCTTTTTTGATGGTCAGTGCACTGTTGGGGATACAAGTAAAAATAGATTGGGAATGTCTCATTTGAATCTCAATCTCAGTCAGACAGGTAGTGGAAATCCATCTGCTAGACCAGTTTTTTTTGCTTTATGAGAGGCAGTTTTGCTGCTGATTATTAGTTTTTTTTGGTGTTGAGCTGTGCTGCTCTGCGGTGGGACTCCAGGGGGCCACAGGAGCTTGTTTTCTGCCGACTCCCCCCCCCCCCCCCCCCCTCTCTCCCTCTCGTTATATCTATCTCTCTTTCTGTATCTCTCTCTCTCTCTCTGCATGGGTGATGGGGAGTTGTTCTACCATTGCGTTTCTGTGTGCTTTTTTCCCCATACTCTAATTGCGAGCGTCTCTTCAAAACAAGCGTTGTAGGCACTCTTGGGCTAAGGAGGACAGTGGCGGGCTGGCTAGCTCAAGCTGTGAAGTTAATATATTCCGGTGAGGAGCGAAGAGGATGGCAGGAAAATAATGACTTTCCTACTGGAGTGATGCAGGCGATGCACCCGTCGGTCTCACCGCAGCCAGCTGCGCTGTGCCTGTGATTGACTACACCTTTAATATTGTTATTTCCTCTCCTCTTCTCCTCCCCTCTTTATTCATACAAACCACCCTGTCTTTCTGACTTGGGAAAGATAGATGTGGTGTGTTGACGTAAGGGGGTTATTGTAGGATTAGCGTGCCAGGGTAGGGCTGTCACAGGTTGTTCCTAGGTCTATAGGGAGGGGATGGGAGGAGGTGGTTGAGAGCTTGGCTACAGGTCTGTGTTCCTGTGTAGGTCTGTAGGGAGGGGAGGTGGTTAGTGGTTGGTGAGGCAGGCCCAGTCATAAATGTTCCTATAGGTCTAGAGGGAGGGGAGGGGCTGGTCCAGGCTGTTCCTATAGGTCTAGAGGGAGGGTATAGGTTGGTCATAGCCATACAGCTGTTGTTGTAGGTCTTAGATGTTGTTGAGGACCCTTGTGACAGCAGACTCCCATCTCAGGACCCGGTTGACATGAAAGCAACAGGGATAGACGTGGGTATATCATTGTGTGCATAGCGTGCCAATGTTGTGCTGGTCCAAGGTGTTCCTAGGTCTCTGGGGATGTGGGCTGGGATGTGAGGAGGTTGCTGGTTGGTTGCTGAGAAAATGAGTCCCCGGGCAGGTGTTTTAATGGGACTATGGGGGATAGGATAGCGTGCCATGAACTGTCTCCTCCAGAGGCCTGGTCCAGCTGTCTCATCTGTGAAGTCTCAATACTTTGGTTAATGTTGGCTTATCACGCACACCATACACACTTACAAACACTTATAAACACAGACACCAACAGGTGAAAACCCATCTTTCTTGGTTTAACCTACTATTTATTTATTTTCTAAAGTAATCTAAGTTAATAATTGGCATGGTGTATCCATGGTGTAACTTTCCAGATAAGAGTCTTTTGACTTGTTGTTTTAGCTGTCAGCAGTCTCAGCACATTTACGGTGTTTGCTGGTATGTTCCCAATATTCTCTCACTTCTGATCACTGTACCAGCTGTTGCCATGGTAACAATCTAAATCTCCTCTCCAAATGTAGTTTATATGTCATGTTGTTGGTGATACAATTACACACTCATATCAGATGATGAACCTTTCAGTCGAAACGCTAGCAACACATACTGATATAGATGATTTCTGATTAACATTATTGCAAACAGATGTTCAACCAGAGCTTGACTTGGGCCTCAAATGTTCTACTGCTCGAGCTCTCGTTCCTCTTGTAGAGTATTAGCTCAAAAGTATTACGGCGCTCCTGCGCCTAAATATAAACAGTACCGGCACTCAAAATGTATTGTGTTGTGTTATCTGTGTTCTCCTACTCATTCACTTCCTACTCACTCTGCGTCTCCCAGTGAACCCACAGAGCCACAGAATACATAAAAGGCCAAACGGAACAAAGACGATGAACAGCGGAAAAGTTATGAGGGAGGAAGATAGAGATTTGAAGGCCGACAAGTTGGAAGTTCTTTAACACTTTGTATTCAGAAGCACAAACTCACGAACATGAAGACACACACACACGCACGCTCACACACACACACACACACACACACACACACACACACACACACACACACACGCACACATACACACATATACACACACTTCACCCCCTTCTGGTGAATTGCAGTCTTTTGTTTTTTTAATGAGCAGTAGTCAGGAATACGAAGCGAACACCTACACAATCCACCCATTCATCCATCTCTTCCAGTGATCTGTCATCGCTTGGTTCAGCCTGACATCAGTCACATCATGCATATCACATCTTCAGTTCCCTGGTCTTCTGATATGATGTTTGAGCAGCTACAGCTGTGACTGTCTAACGCATCAGTTTATGTGGCAGAGAAGGATCTTAATGCGCTAGATTTGAAGGATTATGGAAGGAATGGAAGGAGGTGGGTGGATTTCTGAGTTACTAACTCACAGTATTTTTCATTCTCTAAACTTGCCTCTCTGCAACTATTTTAGTATTTTGTCCGTGAGAGAGTAGGCGGTATTACAAAACTATAAAACATCTACTTTATAACTCTATATTTTCCCCAGGCCATTGAAAATGTGAGTGATTAGGGTTGTGGATAATGCATGTCTTTATGCAAAGTGATTATCCAGCATACAGAGACTCATTCACTCTTTAATTTTAATGTATTCAGATTCTCAACCAGGTGCCACCCCCCCCCCCCCCCCCCCCCCCGCCCCATTCCCTTCTGCTAAGGCTAAGCATCATTCAGTGTGAGTAGTGGTAGGAATCAGTGTGGCAGTGTCAACTGAAAACAAAAATATATTTACTTGAAACATTGGAAAGAACTAATTAAAAAACAGAGCAAACTAGAATAGTATTTGGCCTAAACAGAGAGTACACGGTGGCAGAATACCAGACCACTGTGACTGACCCAAAATTAAGGAAAGCTTTGTACACACTCAGTGAGCATAGCCTTACTATTGAGATAGGCCACCATAGGCAGACCTGGCTCTGGGGACAAGACAGGCTATGTGCCCACTGCCAACAAAATGTGGAGGAAACTGAGCTGCACTTGCTAACCTCCTGCCAAATGTATGACCATATTGGAGAAACATACTTCCCTTAGATTACACAGACCCACAGATAAACTCTCATATCTATGTGCCATCATAGCAGAAAGACTTGTGACCTGCTGCCACAAGAAAAGAGCAACAAGGGAAGCACAAAAACAAACTATATTCATCTGTCAATTTATTTTCTCTTTCGTACAATTTGCATGTTGGGCCTCCCGAGTGGCGCAGTGGTGGGCCTCCCGAGTGGCGCAGTGGTGCAAGGCACTGCATCGCAGTGCTAGAGGCATCACTACAGACCCAAGTTCGATCCTGGGCTGTATCACAACTGGCTGTGATCAGGATTCCAAATTCCCACCGGTCTAATGCCCGTTGC
Source organism: Oncorhynchus mykiss (assembly GCF_013265735.2). Classification (NCBI taxonomy): domain Eukaryota; kingdom Metazoa; phylum Chordata; class Actinopteri; order Salmoniformes; family Salmonidae; genus Oncorhynchus; species Oncorhynchus mykiss. The sequence continues at coordinate 30,783,303 of NC_048584.1, read as the reverse complement.
TCGTGTTTCTTGGCCCAAGCAAGTCTCTTCTTATTATTGGTGTCCTTTAGTAGTGGTTTCTTTGCAGCAATTCGACAATGAAGGCCTGAATCAGTCTCCTCTGAACAGTTGATGTTGAGATGTGTCTGTTACTTGAACTCTGTGAAACATTTATTTGGGCTGCAATTTCTGAGGCTGATAACTCTAATAAACTTATCCTCTGCAGCAGAGGTAACTCTGGGTCTTCCATTCCTGTGGCGGTCCTCATTAGAGCCAGTTTCATCATAGCGCTTGATGGTTTCTGCGACTGCACTTGAAGAAACTTTCAAAGTTCTTGAAATGTTCCGTATTGACTGACCTTCATGTCTTGAAGTAATGATGGACTGTCTTTTCACTTTGCTTATTGGAGTTGTTCTCGCCAAAATATGGACTTGGTATTTTACCAAATATGGCTGTATATCTTCTGTATACCCCCCTGCCTTGTAACAACACAACCGATTGGCTCAAACACATTATGAACACAATAAATTCTACAAATGAACTATTAACAAGGCATAATTAAAATGTATTCCAGGTGACTACCTCATGAAGCTGGTTGAGATAATACCGAGAGTGTGCAAAGCTGTCATCAAGGCAAAGGGTGGCTATTTGAAGAATCTCAAATATAAAATATAATTTGATTTGTTTAACACTTTTTTGGTTACTTCATGATTCCAAAAAGTAACCACAAAACACCAGTCTCAACGTCAACAGTGAAGAGGCAATTCCGGGATGCTGGCCTTCTAGGCAGAGTTCCTCTGTCCAGTGTCTGTGTTATTTTGCCCATCTTCATCTTTTATTTTTATTGGCCAGTCTGAGATATGGCTTTTTCTTTGCAACTCAGCCTAGAAGGCCAGCATCCCGGAGTCGCCTCTTCACTGTTGACGTTGAGACTGGTGTTGTGCGGGTACTAGAGCCAGTTTACGCTGTTCTGTGAAGAAAAGAAAAGGGATATGGGCATTGTACGAGCAGCATTGTACGAGATCTTCAGTTTCTTGCCAATTTCTCGCATGGAATAGCCTTCATTTCTCAGGACAAGATTAGACTGATGAGTTTCAGAAGAAAGTAATTTGTTTCTGGCCATTTTGAGCCTGTAATCGAACCCATAAATGCTGATGCTCCGGATACTCAACTAGTCTAAAAAGGGCAGTTTTATTGCTTCTTTAATCAGCGCAACAGATTTCAGCTGTGCTGACATAATTGCAAAAGGGTTTTCTAATGATTAATTAGCCTTTTAAAATGATAAACTTGAATTAGCTAACACAACGTGCCATTGGTAATGGGCCTCTGTACGCCTATGTAGATATTCCATTAGAAATCAGCCATTTCCAGCTACAGTAGTCATTTACAACATTAACAATGTCTACACTGCATTTCTGATCAATTTGATGTTATTTTAATGGACAAAAAATGTGTTTTTCTTTAAAAAAACAAGGACATTTCTAAGTGACCCGAAACTTTTAAATGGTAGTGTATATATACAGTATATATAGTATTTGAAATGTTTCCATTATTTTGAAACTTTTATATCTGTAATGTTTACTATTAATTTCTGATTGTTTATTTCACTTTTGTTTATTATCTATTCTACTTTCTTTGGCAATGTAAACATGTTTCCCATGCCAATAAAGCCCCTTTGAATTGAACTGTAACAGTTAATGAATGGCCTCATCCGCCAATGATGTCTTCTTTCTCACAACGAGCCAGAGTACCAGGGCTACATGCGGCAGCCACTTCATTTGGATGATATACAATACCTGTCCCCAAAGAATAAAGTGTCATCAGCTCCACATTGTGACTGGGCGAGGAGTGCGTAGGAATTACCCTGACTTATCTTTCAATTGCAATAATTTCACCATTTGCTCATGCTCAGACCCGCTACCACGCTAAATGGCTAGAGAGAGAGGGATAGAGGGATGGAAGGATATCAGAGAGAGAGAGAGAGAGAGACAGAGAGACATTCGACAGAGAGATGAGACACTATGTCCATCCTTTTATTGCTATAACAAATCACAGTGGGTGTAACTTGTCGTCTTCAAAGCAATACATCAATAAATTATGGGGCCTTGCCTCCCCCTCAAGTGACCGTGGCTAACATTAAGTAAATGTGATTTTATATTATCAATGTTATGCTGTCAAGCCTGTTCATTTTGACTGGGCCACAAGGTTAAGGACAGACAGAGACGCTTCTGCCCATATCCCTTTTCTTCAGAGACACATTGATTCTCATTAGCAGTTCCAGCAGCAGAGCAGATCAGAGCCGGGGACCCCTACAGATTAGGAGGATAGCTGCAGCTTCCAAATGATGCTCTGCTAGTGCTAGTTGGGCTGTGGATGCTGTACAGTGGTGCTATAGATAGGGATATGCTTCCCTTAGATCAAAACAATCTTCTTGTACAATTAAAAATTATGTCCCAGAAATGCCAGTAGATCACAATACAGAACATCACAATACAGAACATCAGTCTCAGTCTTTCTTCACTTTCCAACCTTGCTCTGATATCCTTTCCTAAATATAGTGTCTCTGTTTATATGGCATGGTTTGTCATGTTGAGTAAAATCTTTGGTGAAAATTCTATTTTTAAAAATGAGAGGAGTGTTGTGTGTGAATATGCGTGTGTTTGGTGTGTGTGTGTGTGTGTGTGTGTGTGTGTGTACACTTGAAGATTGCATTGATGCACAGAGAGAAAGGCCAAGACTGTTGACTTCTGACACAGCTGTCTCACCCCCCAGGCTGTGGTATAAATAGTTCCTCTCTCCATCCATGTTGAAGGAAGCTCAAATGACTCTATAGATGGAAGGAGGCCATTTTCTCCAGATTATAAAGGAAAATGGTCATTACTGTAGTTATATAGCTCCCATCTCTAGTTACAGAATGCTTCTGCATGGCAACCTTTATTTACATTGCCATTTGAATCATTTAGCAGACATTCTTATCCAGAGCCACTTACAGTGCATGCTTTTTAAGATAGCTAAGTGAGACAACAATATATCACAATCGTAGCAATTCTATTTTTCCTCAACAAAGTATTTAGTAGGAAAAGACTGTATATATACAGTGCCAGTCAAACGTTTCAACACACCTACTCATTCAAGGGTTTTTCTTTATTTTTTTACTATTTTCTACATTGTAGAATAATAGTGAAGATATCAAAACTATGAAAAAACACATATGGAATCATGTAGCACCAAAAAAATATAAACAAATCTAAATGTATTTTATATTTTTTATTCTTCAAAGTAACCACCCTTTGCCTTGATGACAGCTTTGCACACTCTTGGCATTTTCTCAACCAGCTTCACTTGGATGCTTTTCCAACAGTCTTGAAGGAGTTCCCACATATGCTGAGCATTTGTTGGCTGCTTTTCCTTCACTTTGCAGTCCAACTCATCCCAAACCATCTCAATTCGGTTGAGGTCGGGTGATTGTGGAGGCCAGGTCATGTGATGCAGCATTCCATCACTCTCCTTCGTGAACAAATAGCCCTTACACAGCCTGGAGGTGTGTTGGGTCATTCTCCTGTTGAAAAACAAATGATAGTCCCACTAAGCGCAAACCAGATGGGATGGCGTATGGCTGCAGAATACTGTGGTAGCCATGCTGGTTAAGTGTGCCTGGAATACTAAATAAATCACTGACAGTGACACCAGCAAAGGACCATCACACCTCCTCCTCCAGGCTTCATTGTGGGAACCACACATGCAGAGAAAATCCGTTCACCTACTATGCGTTTCACAAAGACACTGTGATTGTAACCAAAAACAAAACATGTGGACTCATCAGACCAAGGTCCATTGCTGGTGTTTCTTGGCCCAGGCTAGTCTCTTATTATTATTGGTGTCCTTTAGTAGTGGTTTCTTTGCAGCAATTTGACCATGAAGGCCTGATTCACACATTCTCCTCTCAACTGTTGAGATGTGTCTGTCATTTGTTTGGGCTGCAATCTCAGGTGCAGTTAACTCGAATGAACTTATCCTCTGCAGCAGAGGTAACTCTGGGTCTTTCCTTTCCTGTGGCGGTCCTCATTAGAGCCAGTTTCATCATAGCGCTTATGGTTTTTGCGACTGCATTTGAGTTCTTGAAATGTTCCGGATTGACTGGCCGTCATGTCTTAAAGTGATGACGGACTGTCATTTCTCTTTGCTTATTTCAGCTGTTCTTGCCATAGTATGGGCTATCTTCTGTATACCACCCCTACCTTGTCACAACACAACTAATTGGTTCAAATGCATTAAGAAGGAAAGACATTCCACAAATTAACTTTTACAAT